>NC_046374.1:26618410-26918410 GCF_011125445.2 Fundulus heteroclitus
ATTTAGATGCAAACTTATCCATCCATCCATCAATTTATCCATTTATCCTCTGCTTATCCAAGGAGGCACAAGGCCTGAGAGAGAATCCCAGTGTTGTTTCTAGAACATGTTTATACAGAAAATACAAAGATCAGGCGTAACATGATAATCACTTTGAGCAATTCGGGAATGTTGCCTTTTGAATCAGCAGTGCTCATTTTATTCAGATGATTTATACTGTTTAAATACAGCATAAATCTCCACATCTAAAAGGTTAGAGTGTGATTGTTGGGTGAAGTTAAAATGTGAGGAGGTTTGGCAGATAAACAGCTCCATCCTCCTATCGCTGAGCAACAACTTCTTTTTAGGAGGAATATGAGTGTGGGTTCAGGGAGCCGAGCAAGCTTTCAAACCAAGAAGGCATTGAAATGTGCTCAAAGCTGCCGCAGATGTAAACTAGTCTCTTCATCACAGGAGGAAATATTTTCTTGTTCATTATTATTGGATTGTTTTACAAAAAGGTGAAACCCAGAGGCAAACATTTCATAACAAAACTTCCGAAGTTCCTTTTTAGAAATAGGAATTTATGTCTAACATTTTAAGTCTATATATCTTGTTTTTAGGCTGGTTCACATAATCTAGGTTACCCTAGCCCGGTGGGTCCCAAAGTGGGAAAGCTACTCAAGTAAATGTAGATAGATAGATAGATAGATAGATAGATAGATAGATAGATAGATAGATAGATAGATAGATAGATAGATAGATAGATAGATAGATAGATAGATAGATAGATAGATAGATAGATAGATAGATAGATAGATAGATAGATAGATATGCACATTTTACATTTTAAAATTTCCCTTTTTAAATGTTCCATCTTGTGTTTTTAGCCATAGATAGATAGATAGATAGATAGATAGATAGATAGATAGATAGATAGATAGATAGATAGATAGATATCTTTATTGTCATTTTGTATGCACAAAGTGCGTACAGAACGGAATTTCGTTTGCATACAGCTTAAAAAAAGACAGTTGGTTACCCATCTCTGTTGATAATGTGAAGAACTAGAGTGCTATACATTATCTACCTTGCTTGGCTGAATAAGATAAACATTTTTTCAAGAAAAGAGTGACCAAAATCCCAATTAAAACTTTTTTTTAATACGCTTCCTATTTTTTCTATCAATCCCGTAAACAAAATAAAAAAATCGCAAACAAGATCCCTTTCTTTTAATAAGACAAATGCAAGAAGGCCTATTTAAGTTAAAAATCATGACTAGTTTGTTTAACTAAAATATTGTATGCGTAGTTTATTGCCCAGTAGGTAAAAACAACAATAATGTGATTTTAGTTTTCACATTTTTTGGCTCCGTACTAAACGTTGGCCCCTATAACAAAAAGTCTTACGCAGAAGAAGAAAAAAAAAAAGGTGTTTTTCTTGCTGTCACACGTTCCTTTTAGCATGACCCGCAGAAAGCTGCGCTGCTTGAAGTTGGATATTGTGAAGTCCTCGGCCTCAGAGATTAACATCCATACAGGGGACCCCTCGCCTGTTGCATGTTTTATTCACAACCCCTCTCTGTGCATTACCATCCATATTTATAGACATAACTGAATCTACATGTGTGCACACATGCATAGAGATGCCTCTTGTAGAGGTTCAGAGTCTCCCCCCCCAGGGGTGGGGGGGAGGAAGGTTGGGGGGGCTGAAGCTGTCGTTTTAGTCCCTTCACAGCAGTTCCTGTTCGCCTGCATCTCCCGGAGCACCCTCAGAGATCGCCTCTTTGTGTGAGCCGGCGTGATTGAGATTGACTGATAGGCGACGGCTGTAGGGCAGCAGCGCGTTGAGTCATCCGAGGGTGAGGGAGGAGGGAGGAGGGAGGGGAAATCGGTGGAGAGGTTTTTTTTTTGTTTTAGGTGGCGGGGAAGGGGTGGGAAGAGACGGAGTCAGGTGGAGGTGGGCCTCACGAGAGCCCTGGCTGCAACGCTGCTGGCGGGCCCACGGTTGGAGGGAGGGAGCCGTGGTAATGTGGGGGGGGGAAAGGGGAAGCGGGGCTCAGGAGAGAAGGGCAAAAGGTTAAAGCACAATACGCCACTACACTCTAGAGTCATCTCTGATTTCTTTATGCGTCGCTTCCAAGGAGCCAGACTTCCCTGTAATCCTGAATCTGATCCTCAACAATTATTCTTTTACGCTTTCTTTCTCTACAATTTTTTTGTGTTTTTTTTTTTTTTTTGGACTTTCTGGCTGCTTTTTTTTTTTTTTTTACCCCCTTTTCAGAAAACCATTTCCTCTTTTATTGTCCGTCAACCCAGACCTGTGAATTAATCAGACACACACAAAAAAATTCAACAGTTCAAACTGAGTTCAGACTCTTCAAACGTCCGATTAAGTTTTTTTTAAAAAAAAGGACATTATGCCAATGTATTTTTATCACCATGCTTTGTTTCCTGTCCCTTTTTCAGACAGAAACAACAATTTGCTCCAAATCGATTATGCTGATTGAAAGAAAAGCTATTATTGAGCAGTCTGCAACTTTATTATTTACCATACTTACCTCTAGTGTGTTTGTGTTTACAGCATCCATATTTAGTTGTTGAAGTATTTGCTAATAAAGGAAAAGAAGAAAGGAACTTGTTTATGCTTGATAGAAATATACTCTTACACTGCAAAAACGGATCTAAAAATAAGCAAAATGTTCTTAAACATAGTGTTTTAAATAAGATGATCTGCCAATGGAATGAGTATTTTGACCCATAAATTGAGATAGTTAGACATTTAACACTTAAAATAAGACGATGGAGATGAAATGTTCCTATTTTAAGTGCAAAAATCTTATTCTGTTCTTATTCAGATCATCTTATTTACCTGCTCAAATCAAGGACAGATACACAAATTTTAAGAAAATTTTACTTATTTTTAGTCCCGTTTTTTACCAGTGTAGGTACCTGAGTCATGGACAGGAAGGAATTATATAACCAAATATGGTTTGAAAACCTCTTGAACACATGAAATGACTTGACCAGAGAACCACAGAGACACAGACAAAGGTAAATAAGACCGAATGATGTTTGTTTCAACTACAAATAAAAAACAAAATGTATTTATTAGTTAGGTAACCTGAAGGGAAAGGTGCGTGCAGCGATCAAACAAAAGAGAGAGAAAAGAGTTCTGAGAAGCAAAGGAGAGAGGTGGGGACATGGAGACACCTTCTAGGACAGCTAGATCTGCTCCTGATGCTGCAGCATAGATCTAGAGCAAAAAGAGGTTAACACACACCAGCAGGCCATGACAAACAAACTCATAATTTAGCAAAGATTAACATCTTTAGGCTCTTTGTTTGTTCATTTGCCTTCCCAATCAAACATACGGTGCCTTGCAAAGGAAGTGGTACATTTTATTTCACATTAAGTCACATTAGAACCAACAAACTGAATGTTTTAGAGCGGATTTCATGTCGTGGACCAAAAAAAACTGAGGGAATGACTGTGAAATGTTTAATCTCCTCTGACCAGAAACCTTCATTCCACATCTTTGTTGTTTCCCTGGAACATCATTAAAAAAATATATAGATGATCAGTTAAAAAATTATGCATTTGTCATGTTTTTGGTGCATTTCTCCTCTTTCTTAGAGAATAATATGCTTTACTATCTATCTATCTATCTATCTATCTATCTATCTATCTATCTATCTATCTATCTATCTAGATGTGATGCATTACTGGAGAGAAAGAGAAATCGCATCAACATGCGTCTGAAAGGCTGAACGTCTTCGTAAGCATTTTGAGCAGAGTGAGAACAAATCAGCGATTTGAGGACGGGAACAAAAGGCTTTAGAGAGTAATTTATTACCATAACTCGACAAGTGCTTGTTGTTTGTCTGAACGCATCCCCTTCACGCTGGATTTACAAAGTCAGGTTCGATATGTGATCTGAAAAGAAAACAGCAAAAAAAAAAAAAAAAAACCTGTGGTGTTCTCTGTTCCAGCAAGCTTCTCTCCTCTATGGCTGCCGTTTCCAGAGCAGAGAGGCCGGGGTATTATTTCGCTGCTAATGTTCCTCCGGGGTCAGGGGTCCTTTAATACCCGCGCAAAATGACTGCTGAGACACCATCTTGCGCAGGCCGCTTATGAAAGCGACTCATAACGCTCCTCTGGATCAACAAAGGCTTTTAAACTCCAGAAAAGACGTCGCTCAGACTCCTCTGCATCCGCGGCACACTCACATCCACCTTTTGGGCCAATCATTAGCGCTTCGAGCCGGCTTTCGCATGCTTCTGACCTTTTGCTGATAGCCCCACTTTGGCCCTGTACTTTCTCAAAAGCACTACAAACATTTTTGATGATGTAATATTGTAATAAAGAAATGACATTTTATGGCATTTAGTCAAAGTGTGTGCATTTGGGGTGGGTGGGGGGGTGGACACAGAGAATATATTAATTCAACTGGCATTCATCAAAATTACATTAGTTTCAGCCGAAGCCGGTGTGAATTTAGAGGGCTCAGACGGAGGGACTTGCAAATATGACTTCACTGTAATTCAAAAAGTGGTCACAGGTGCAGCTTCATGCATTTATTAAAAGCAAATTTGAATTCTGGGGCTGTTTAATGGCAGGTTGTTCTGACGCCAGTCTGTGCGTTCAGTTCATTTCTCTGTGGCAGCCAGTAATAAACGACTCTATGGACTGGAGGGAGGGGGGGGGGACCTTACCAGGTTCAGCTTAAGCCTCCCTGGTAAGGTCTATTCAGGGGTTCTGGAAAGGAGGGTCCGTCGGATAGTCGAATCTCGGATTCAGGAAGAGCAGTGTGGTTTTCGTCCTGGCCGTGGAACACTGGACCAGCTCTACACCCTCAGCAGGATTCTGGAGGGGGCATGGGAGTTTGCCCAACCAGTCTACATGTGCTTTGTGGATCTGGAGAAGGCATTCGACCGTGTCCCTCTAGGGATCCTGTGGGGGGTACTCCGGGAGTATGGAGTACCGGACCCTTTAATAAGGGCTGTCAGGTCTCTGTACGACCGGTGTCAGAGTCTGGTCCGCATTGCCGGCAGTAAGTCGGACTCATTTCCGGTGAGAGTTAGACTCCGCCAAGGCTGCCCTTTGTCACCGATTCTGTTCATAACTTTTATGGACAGAATTTCTAGGCGCAGCCAAGGTGTTGAGGGGATCCGTTTTGGTGGCCTTAGGATTGTGTCTCTGCTATTTGCAGATGATGTGGTCCTATTGGCTTCATCAGGGCGTGATCTACAGCTCTCACTGGAGCGGTTCGCAGCCGAGTGCGAAGCGGCCGGGATGAGAATCAGTGCCTCCAAATCCAAGACCATGGTCTTGAACCGGAAAAGGGTAGAGTGCCTTCTCCGGGTTGCGGAGGATGTGCTGCCCCTAGTGGAGGAGTTCAAGTATCTTGGGGTCTTGTTCATGAATGAGGGGAGGATGGAGCGGGAGATCGACAGGCGGATTTGTGCAGCGTCTGCTGTGAAGCGGGCGCTGTACCGGTCCGTTGTGGTGAAGAGAGAGCTGAGCCAAAAGGCGAAGCTCTCGATTTACCGGTCGATCTACGTTCCTACCCTCATCTATGGTCACGAGCTTTGGGTCGTGACCGAAAGAACGAGATCCCGGATATAAGCGGCCAAAATGAGTTTTCTCCATAGTGTGTCTGGGCTCTCCCTTAGAGACAGGGTGAGGAGCTCAGTCATCCGGGGAGGACTCAGAGTTTCTGAAGAACCATACAGGTTCAGCTTTGGAAAGAAATTGTTGCTATGAGGGGGTACAACTACACATTTTAATTCAATTCAATTCAATTTATATAGCGTCAATTCATGAAACATGTCATCTTGAGACACTTTACAAAATCAAGTTCAATCATATTATACAGATTGGGTCAGATTATACAGATTGGTCAAAAATTTCCTATATAGGGGAACCAGTTGATTGCATCAAAGTCCCGACAAGCAGCATTCACTCCTGGAGAAGCGTAGAGCCACAGGGAGAGTCGTCTGCATTGTACATGGCTTTGCTGCAATCCCTCATACTGAGCAGGCATGAAGCGACAGTGGAAAGAAAAACTCTCCATTAACGGGAAGGAAAACCTCCAGCAGAACCAGGATCAGTATGAACGGTCATCTGCCTCGACCCACTGGGGGTTAGAGAAGACAGAGCAGAGACACAACAAGAGAGACAAAAAAGACAATCCTTAAATTGGCATCACAAAATATTCCCTCACCCTTAAATGTTTCAGATCATCAAGCAGATTTTAAGATCGGAGAAAGATGAGTCAAATAGTGAGTTGTATTTATTCATATTCAATCACCACAGCGAGGGTAGAAGAAAAAAAGGTCTGAATGCTGCTTTTTATATGTTCCTACAAACAGAGATGTGACACAACCAGAGAAAATTGGAATCGGCAAAGCTTTACAAAAGCTAGAACTACAAACTGTTATATCTCTCGTAACCAGAGCGCTCCATTGGATCATAAAACATACAATTAAAAAGATAAACCACACTTGTTCCCAGATTCCATGTTGGTTATGTAGCTGAGCCTGTGATGCTTTTAAAGATAATAAGGAAGTCGTTAAGCAGGAAACCTGCACTGGCGTTAGCACAGCGTCCTGTTGCCTCCGTGATCTCTTGTGACAAACTTTCCAGCTGATGTCTTCAGTTAAACCGATGTTTTAAGTTCCCATAATCTCATCAAGAGAAACTCATTTAGGCATTTTTCTTCTTCTTCTTGTGTGTTAAAAGTAGTGTGACTTCTCTTCCCCACGTTCAGGCCTACAGCAACCCCCAGGTGGAACATGTTCCCACGGCTCTGTGAAAGAGGCAGATAAGATCAGGTTTAACACTCTGTCACTGTCTTAAATGCTAGCAAGTAGAAATTCCCCGGGAATCCCAGCGGACAGGCGTGTTTAACATTTAGGACGACATTAGATTTTCCTCTCTTTTCACAGCTACGATCCAACGTCAACATCGGATATTTCTTTGTCTCGGGTTAAAGTGATTTAAGTAGAGGTAAACAGCAAAAAAAAACAACTAAATATCATTATAATCATTATCTCTCTCTTTTTTTTTTAGTCTTTATACGAGTTACACCTAAGCTGGCTTTATGTTTCTCCATCTTCCTGGATGGGCCCCGTCAGTCAGGCTTTAATACAGTTAGCCCTTTATTTCCTCACAAAGCAATGCCTCTGTTCCATGCTCTGTTTATCATCCCATGAATTTTTACCACCGGCTCAGATCTAATATGTTTAGCGGTGTTTCTCTCCAAGACGAAGCCATTAGAGGAGCCACTGTTTCTATTTTACCTATTTTTTTTTCAACATAGAAAGTGCCACAGGACGAGTGCTTTACTTGATTTATTCATTATGTCCTCTGATGCATGATGATGAACCGAGGAGGTTCTGCATCTCCAAACCACAGCACTACCGCCTCCATGCGTTACGGCTGATAGGAGGTTTGTTCCCAGGAAGGCTCCATTTGTTTTGTGCCGTACGTGTCCTCGGTATTATTCAATTTTCTATATGTTTTACACGGTGCCATCGCCACAAACTCTTTATCGGTTCTTGATTGTTTTTATTTTTAAACGAGTGTCCTTTCTGCAGTCTGAAAATGTATTTCATGTTTTGTTTTTTTTGTGGACTGCATCCGACTTTACCTTTTTCAGCCTCTCAACAAGTGATTTTAGTCTTTTTTTGTTACCGTTTTTTACGACTTCTCTGGTTATTGGAGGGGTCTGCCAACACTAAAGACACAAGCCAAAGGCCCGACTTTTTAACTTTTTAATAAGCGAAGCAAAGATGTCCATTTATTTGTCCCGTAGAGACAGGCCGCAGGAGGGACCTCACCTTGAAGCTGTGGCTCTGTGGAGGTCCAACGTTAAAGCCAGGATTAGGCTGGAGTCTCACTTCCACAGAGCCAGGCAGAAAAAGGAGAACTAAAATATAACAAGCTCCTTATTTACCTATTTTAACTAAATTACATGTTTTTAACTAAATTGTTTCTGTATGATTTTACTTTTTGTAAATAAAGTGTTGTTAAAAGTCAAAGTCTTTTTAATCTACATCTGTCCAGAGAACGTTATTCCACCAGGCCTGGTCTTTTTTCTGAGAGAACTGAGAGCTTTCCTGCTTCTATACTGTCGGTGAAAAGTTAACTTGCGCAATCTCTTTCTGACTGTACAGGCCTGCAGCTTAATATCAACAGTAACAGCTGTCAGGTCTTGTAACGACATTTGAGACTTCTTTTAGCATCTTACAGTCTGCTTTCTGACAACCAAACCCCGGGGATGTTGGCAGTTGTTTTGAGTTTCCTGTCTTTGCAAACCGTACAATGCTAATCTCAAATTCTTTTGAGACTTGTTTAAAACCCTTACCAGACTCATGAACTGCTACAATCTCTTACTGGAGGCTGCAGCAGATCTTTCGTTGGCGCTCTGTAGACACGTTCAGTCTTACTTCAAACATCAGGAGCACACCAAACTAAATGTCCAAGGCTTAAACGGGGCAAAACGTCAGGCTACTGCGTATTGAATCTCAACTAATTTCCATCTGATGTGATTCACCTGCAGGAGATTGTGGACGTTTTAAGTAGAAGGTGGGAAATGTTCTAATTCTCAACAGAAATAAAACATTTTTAATTACTTTACTTTAAAAGGTGTTTTCTCCAATTTAAATTGTTTTATTTCTATAAACAAAACTTCTCAGCTGTGTTAAAATGTATATTGAATCCCCACATGTCCAAACTGTATGCTAGAAAAACACACACAATTTCATATTTCTCCCATGATTGTGTGCCAGAATAATTTAAATGAGATTTGTCAGACTAGTCGCTGTTCTTGCCATTTTACCTGAGATTGTTGGATATTTCCTTGAACCCACCTGCCTCTCCTTTAAGTGTCCCTGATTGCATTGCTGATCACCCAGGTCCAAACTGCGGGCTCAATTTACCATTTCATTAAAAAAAAAAAAGTTGTAGAGAAAATAATATGTTCAGCAGTCTGGCATTAAAAGTTAATCTCGGAAGGACTGATGAATTAGCTATTAGGGTAATTCAATTTAGAAAAGTACCATGTGAAAAGATGTAATCTTACTTGTAAAGAGATAATTGAAGAATTGTTACGTGGATTAATGCTGCTAAAGTTGAAAAAAGACTCTGTATGAAAAACAAAAACAAAACAAAAAACAATACCACTTCAAAAACTGTGTGATATGATACTGAAACAGGGAGCTTTTTTAACAAAAGCTAAAAAGCTAGCTTAAGGTTTAGCACATGACCTTAATAGTAATCAGGTGTTGGGAGACAAAAGCGAGATATCTGGCTTTGTTTCTTTTTTATTCAGGAATGTTAAAGAGTGATCCAAGAGCCAAAAGAGAAGGGATGGTTAAAACAAAAGCTTAATATTACTTTTCTCTTCCACTGTAACCGGTTGATCTATTGTCTCCTTTTTACAGCGACCGAGACAAAATCTGACGGTTGAGTTATACAAACATGTTCCGACAACAAAAAAAAAAACACTCTGATCCGGGTGCAGCACAGATGGAACAAAATGCCAAAGCCTTTCGCTCCTACCTGTAATGAACAGTATTACTCATTTGATTTCACACATCTGCTAACCTGGGACGTGCACACGCTGCAGACAGCCGCTGACAGTTGTACAAACATTGCATTGTGTTTCTCTTTCTCAGGATGCTGCATCCTGGCATTCGCTCGAAGCCTCTGGCAAAAAAGTAGGGAGATTAGTTCTGGCGCAACAGCTGCAGAAATAATGGATGCTGACAGCAAATGTCATTCTGGATTGCTTAAATGCAATACGGGTAATTGTCAATTTATGAAATCACGTTTGAAAGCACGTTGAAGAGGAGGTGGGACAAAGTAATACAAGGTGAGAGTTCAAAACACCCAAACACTACAATTGGCTGTTTAGTTGTTTTCATTGTGTGGTTAAAGAGCCTGGACTGCTGACGCTTGTTGTTAGTTTTAGCACAATGAAGTCCTGACAAAATGGTAGATTGTGAGGTTGTGGAAGTGGATAAATATCTAAGTAAACCATACACTATTACTTGTGTTCAATAAAAATATTCTAGGAAATCATATTTTGTATGCAAATGTCATTAGGAAGATATGTGTTTACCTCCCCAAAGAATTACTTTTCCCATTAGGACGAGTAATAAACAGTTTTACTGTGGTGTCTCCTAATTGCCTTTGTAGAAAAAAAACTTTCTTGGAAACATCAACTTTGAAAACAACTGAACTCTCCGCTATTTACGATATTTACCCAAAATAATTGCCACATGATAAATATGAGGAATAAGCCATCAATAACCCCACAATTTTCGAGCTTTTGGCACATCGAAGTTCTTAACTTTAACTTTTCTGACTTCCTGTCACAGCTAGCTATGCTGCTATGCTAATTCTGGTATCAAACAACACGTAGAGGTTTAGTTTCTGCTTTGTTTTTCTGTTTACTTTGTTACTACCTATAGCAGCAGCGATAACCTCTTATGAAAACATACATTGTTCTTTGCAGCTGTGAGAATATCGTTTCTGTTAGGTAGCCATTAAAGTTAGCCACCAAAAGATGGTTCCTGATTAACTGCTTCAGCCTCACTTCTTATAGTCATTGACTGGAAAACTTTAAAATTCATCTTTTTACCAAAAACCTAGCTTGTGACGTGGCGTCTAGGGATTCGGGGTTCCTACCACAGCCTAAAATCTATGCATGCTAATGCTAGCTTGCATGTAAACAGCAGTTAAAAGAGAAGATTCAGCATTGTATAACTTTTTTGCTGTTCTAGTTACAACCAGTGTTGTCAGATCTTGCGAGAGAAACAAGCAAGGCTGACATTTTAGCCAGCACTGCTGGCTTGCATTGCTGCTGTAACATGGCTGGTCACTTAATAGCTGTTGTAGCTTTTGTTGTGTGGCACAATAGCCCTGAAGAAGGGTTCAACTTCATGTTCAAAAACCAGCTAAAAAAATGTGGCCCGCAACTCACGAAGTTTGCAAATGACTTTAGACAAAAAACAAGCCCAAGGTTGTTTTTTTAATAAGCTGACCTGGCAACACTGGTTACAATCCTGGAGCGAGCTACAATTAAACAAGACAATCTTATCGGACCTTAATGGTTTCTGTAGGTTAGCTTTAGAACATTAGCCACCGCAGACTTCTTCCAATACTTATATGGATGAGGCCTTCTTTATCTTTACGTAGAAAACTTTGTTGAATTTAAAAAAAAACCAGTATTAATAGTGTTAAAGGAGCTATAATATATTTACTGTAAAATCAACCTAAATCAATCAGTAGTCATTATTTTTTTGTCTCTCGCCTCTTTGTGGAGAAATACTAACCCTCATCTTTACAACCTTGCCTTTATGTTCTTGCAGACATTTATTTCTGTACAGCTCTCTTAAAGGAGCTATAAGTAAGATATTTACTGTAAAATCATCCTAAATCACTCTCATTTGTCACCTGGGATGGAAGTAACATTCCTGATAAACAATCGGTCCTCTCCATCAACAATGTCTTTGTCTAGTTTTTTTCCCTTTCAAACCTAGAGGTGCAGTCCAGAGTGTAGCCCGTGTTTACTTCCTGGTTGCTGAGCCAATCATATTAGAGTTCCCAAGAGTAGCAGCCTGCAAACAAGGAAGCCAGTAAGAGAAGCGGACCAGAAGTAGAACAGAAAACAACATCATATACCAACCCAGTGTAAGCAAAGAAAATCAGAGGAGTTTCACAGCCACAGGATCGTTGAGTAAATGGCGGGTCTCCATGAAAGGCATTGTGTATATGTTACAATTTTAACCACTTGTTGTCATTATCACTTATTGCTACATTAAATAGAGTTCATGCATACTATGTGGGCTTTATTGGGGTACTATGGTTTCCAACCAGTCAAAACACTAGGTTTGGGTGTGTGTGAATAGTTGCTTGTACGTGTCTTTGTATTGGCCCAACAATGGACTTCTTTACCGGGAAAAAGGAACAAGAAAACAGTGTTATTTTTGCATATTTCATACTTTTACATTAGAGTTTTCTGTATTCAGGGTAGCTAGGAAAATATTTTAACTTGGGTGACCTCCCTGTTTTAGAGAGTTGTTTTTACATGAAACCATGCACTGTTTCTATTTTGATGTATTTTATTCTACAGTGCAATCAAGCCCACTTTTTTTTTTTTTATAAAACATGGAACTCCCTATTATATTGAAGCAACTTCTATAGAGAAAAAGAAAATGGAAAAAGGACTTGAAACCCAGCTTTTCTTCAACCCTGCAGGAGCCGCCATCCTCTCGCCCTACTTTGCTTGATTTTACGGTTGTTAAGGTAACCACTCCATTATGGGCCTAATAGCACGAACAGAACAATGCAAGTCATAATTTTGACAGATTTCTGTATGGCTTGCTGGAAAATCACTGTCATTATAATTGTGAATACATGTGTGTACTTCAGCATGAGCGTGCGGTTGGGCCCCCGGTGTGTGTTTTTTTTTTTTTTTTTTTTTTTTGTAAATGGTCGGCTTCCGACAGCGCAGGCGAGGGTTAGAATAAGAACAATGCTGAAGTGTGCTTCAAGCTGCTTTTTCTTCGGATTCCAACTGTTCAGAAGGCGGTAAAAACTGGAAACGAGACGCAGAGGAGGTAGGTGCCGCACTAAAATATAATCCTGGGGAGGGTTTGTGTTAACATGATACTGTGATTTCGAGAATCATATGGAAAATGTCGCTGGAGGCAGAGAAATTAGACATATGCTGGGGGGAATAAAAAAGTTATTACATTTGGCTAACAAATACTTCAGTCCCACGATTCAGCGCCTGTCCTACTTCAAAGAGATGATATTGACTTATGAAGGTTGCGGCGGCAGTCTTTCTTCATAAAACTCAGAATGTAGTTTCAAGACAGTGATGTACGGGAGCCGGCTTTGTGCAATGTCAACCCAAAATGCAAACATTAAAAGATATTTCTCTGTGGAACTGCTCTTCGCGGTGAACAATGGCTCGCGCAGACGAAGCACTCGACGGTAGAAAAAAATCTCACACAGAACAATGGCAGTCAGAATTTGACAGGTTTCTTGTATGGCTTGCCGGGAAGTCCTCCCATTGTAATTGAGATTGGGTATGCATATACCGCGGCGCGAGAACGTACTCAGGCACCTGGCGTGTACATTTTAAATGGTCTGCGTCTGACAGCACAGACAAAGAGGAGAGAATGAAAACCATACTTAAATCTGTTCATTGTCGCTTTTTCTTTACTTTCTTAAGCTATTTAATATATATATTTTTTGTCTTTATATTCAGACAGCAGGAGGTTGACACACAACCACTGGGCCAGGACTTTGCAGATTGGGTTCTTCGACTTACAGCGTTGTGAAACAGAAAACTAAATCCCTGTTTGTTTTTTTCTGTTTTGGCATTTTTGGACTTAAAATGTTTCAGACCTTCACGCAATTTTTAACATTCGAGTACGAAATTACTTCTCAGTCAAATTTATATTAAGACTTTGACTAGGTCTCTTTTTTTAACCACAAGAGGGGGACTTGCTGGTGAACTCTGGATCTTTGCTGTATAACCCAGGGTGATTTCAAGGTTTAGCAGAACTGATAGTTTCATAAATAGCACCGGGTCATCCTGGCGGTGTTACTGCTTTCAACCTCTTTCCTTTATGTTGAGTTATATGACCTGAACTTAATTTAATTCAATTCAATTCAATTCAATTTTATTTATATAGCGCCAATTCATGAAACATGTCATCTCGAGACACTTTACAAAGTCAAAATCAGATTCAGATTCACACATACTTTTTTTTTTTCTTTTTTCTGATTCAGACAAATCAATCATATCATACAGATTGGTCAAAAATTTCCTATATAAGGGAACCAGTTGATTGCTTCAAAGTCCCGACAAGCAGCATTCACTCCTGGAGAAGCGTAGAGCTACAGGGAGAGTCGTCTGCATTGTCAATGGCTTTGCAGCAATCCCTCATACTGAGCAGGCATGAAGCGACAGTGGAAAGAACTCAGGGAAGCAAGGCCTGTGCTTTACACGTCGGTTTTGGTTCTTTTGTGACGTCCTGGATGAACCGCCAACGTGATCTTGGATTGATTTTGGTAGGCCGACCACTCTTGGGAAGTTTTACCATGGTTCCTTGTTTTCTCTCTTTGTAAATAAGGGCTCTTACTGCAGCTCTGGAGTCACAAAACCTGAGAAACGGCTTTGTGATTCAAGCCAAACGGATTTTAATGAGTTTATATCTAATCTGTATTAGATACACGATGGGTCCCTTTCTAAGGTCTTTTAGTCGACTTCCCATATGTTGTCATACAGAGGCTATTTTTGGCAGTAATCAGGCCTAAGTTTAGTTTGTGAATATTACAGCTTCCAAATATGCAGCTAATCCTTGTTAACTATGGTTTAACAAACGGGGGTGATTACATAGAGCCAGGCTGGTTTGGATAGCTTTTCTTCCTTAATAAATAAAACTCTCTCTTAAAAGCTGTACTTTGTATATGCTCAGCTTATTGTAGTCCGATATTGATCATTTTTGATGACGTAAAGCATTTAAGTGTGATGAAACAGAGAAAGAAAACAGTAAATGGGCAAATACACTCTCCCAGCTCAAGTCTAAACCCATCCGTTCAACAGTGCATACTCTCTGTTATTGCTGGGTTCACTGCAATCTTTGTTGTTTTCATTGTTCTGCTAGCTCAGTACAGTGTCCCTGAGGGTTCTGAAAGGTGCTTTTCAAAAAGTAAAATTTATTATTATTATTATAAATTATTATTATTATGTTTATCGTACTGGCCAATGGAATATTAAAAGAGAAGCTCGTTTTCCAACATGGACAAACCAGGCTCAGCTGAGCTTTGTGTCGGACATTATTTCATTGAGCTTTTATTCTAACAGATGGTCAGGTGGTGGACTGAAGGCCAACAAAAAGAGCAGGAGCGCGTTGTGGCCTTTTTGTCCTTCAAGGCTGCAAAAGCTTTATTGTCTTTCCGTAAAGATGCCCTCCACAAATATGTTGAAAAAACGAAAGTAAATTAAACTGCACGAGGATAAATTCGGAGTATCAAAGAGGGAGGTTGGTCGGAAGGGGAAGCAATCAGCCACCCGGTCCCAATCACGGTCCTTTCCTTTTTTCCTTTTTTTTATCCTTTTTTTCCCCCCCGCTAAAGCTCTAATCCCAGCTCCACATTTGGACACATTAAGTTGCCTAAATTATTTCATAAGCTTCTCAGCCCCTTACCACCAGCGACGGCGCAATGCAAGGGAATGATGTAAAAGGAACTGATTAGACCTAATTATGAATCCTGATTAAGGCTTTTAATTAGTCCAGCCAGCACTTCAGCTGGAGAGGGTGGCAGGCATGGAGAAAACATCGGGAAGGGAAGGGAGTAGCAGGAGGAGGAGGAGGGCTTTGGGGGATTTAAAGGAGTGTGGAGAAGTCTGACGTGAGGGGTAAAGTGGTAGAATAAGAGGATATGGGTGGAAAGCTGAATGCAATATTAATAATGTTAGGTCTTAATTGAATTATTTCAGTTGTAGCACCACCCAGGGTACAAGCAATGCTTTCTATTTATTAATGTGTTCGATAAAATGGAAAAATTAAGAAAAAAAACCCCACAATAAATAAACAATCTGGGTTTTTTTTCACTAATTGGAAGTTATATTATATTGGAAAACAATGACTGATAAAACTGAGAATTCATCTTGGACACGGGAATACATCCTATGTTCAGGTTTTACCTTCACCAGTCACAAACAAAGTGACTTTTACTGCAAATCGATAAATGCCTCTCCGTTTTGCCGTGTCAGCAGCTGAGGGAAGCAGCAGCTCCAGCCCCGCCGTCCTCGCCGCCGCGTCTGAAGCGCCGTGGGCCGTGCTGCAAACTGTTCACGCATGTAAAAATAGCCAGAAATCACAGTACAGGTGCTGTCTTTAGCTTATGAGAGCGGTGGCTGTCAGGCGACGCTGTGCATTAAGAGCGGAGCCGCAGCTTTGACACGCTGTGATGGTGACCTGTCAGGAGACGTGGCAAAAGGAGGAGGACTCAAACGCTGAACTGACAGGCTGGAGGCAGCAGGTGAAGAGCAAATCAAACTTTTTTTATATATCTGACTGGATGGCAGCAGAAAAAGTAAAGCACATGTGAAGGAGCTGAACAAATTTAGTCTAAGAGAGGAGGCGAGGTGGCGAAGAATAAAAGAGCTAAAAAGATAGCATAGAGTTCTTTCTCACCACAGTATCACAGCAATCTTTGTATCCTGACACACACACAAAAAATATCCAAAAGCCTAAATCTTGTCCCCACTTTATTTCTTTAAAACAGGTACGAGTGTTGATTTTCCTATCCTTCTCTTGATTTGACCCCATATTTGCTGCCACTCTCTGACTGGGAGTATCACTGTCCCTGTCGGCGGGCAGCGTAGCCAGACTGGAGGAGCTTCCACCCGATTGAGCTTCTTTTGTACAGCTTAATGCTATAGTTGGAAACCCTTTTTAGAAACCCTTTTTTTGTTATACTGGGTGCAATGGTCCTTTCATCCTGGCAGTTGTAAATACTTTATAAATTCAGAAAAAGGAGGTTAAAAAACTTAAATCTCTGCGAAAGCTGCAGGCCTGCAAAAACTCCGACCAATCCCTGTCATTCGGTCAGAATGACGAATTGGTCAGAGTTTTGGTCCTGCCCTCACCCCCCTCCGTCCCTCAATTTCCAGGGGTTTTAACCTTATCTATTGGTTGTCCCACATGCCAATCGTTATGACGTGCTCATGTAACGCCAGTGTGCGTGCTCGTTACTTGTTAGTTTCCGCTTGTTGGCTGTACGTGTGCACTCCTAGTGTTTATGTATCTGGTTAGCATAGCGGTTAGCTTCAGTGTTAGCCGTTCATTGTAGCTCCGCTGCTCTCACCGGAGACTTTGAACATGGCTGAGAGTCGTAAGGTTTATGATAAGAAAACGAAGGCCTTAGTAGAACGGAATAAGACCAGAGTGGATTTGGGAGATTTTATTTCACACCCTGAGGAGTAGAACAACGGGTAAGATGGTAAAAAAGGGACCTGGAGAAACTTCTATTTAAATCACAGACTCTACCTTTTAAGGTGAAAAGAATAGTTTTGGGCCAGTTGTTAGAATTTTTTTCTTTGAAGACTTTGGGTTAGGGTTAGCACAAGTTTTATCAAGATAGTTGTCATAATGTGGCAAAAAAGAAGAAAGTTATACGTATAAAAAAAATGTTGCGCATTTCATTGGTGTCAGGATTCTCTGTGCTGCTCTACTCTAACTCTATTCCACAGGTGTGTCTGGTTGGCTGAGGAGGCGTGGCCCACACCTGCAGCTCGTTGCAGGCGGCTTCCTCTGGCTTCTTAAGCAGAGCGCTGACAGATGGAAGACGCCAGAGCCTTAACCAGTCGTGGTACGACGTGGCCTCTGTCCCTACGCTCGGACACCAGCTTGTGAGTTTTTGCTCTTCGTTTTTTGACTAATTTTTGGATCTCTGTTTGCCTCAGATTTTTGTGCTTGGATGCACTCACCCGTCTTGACGTCTCGTTCCGAAGAAACAGACCAGCAGAACCGCCTGCTCAGATTTTGCTCTGGCGCTCCCCTCATACTTCCTGGATGTTACCCAGCGAGGCCTGAGTTCCCCTCTCCCGGTTCTTGCTGGTTCTGCATTCACTCTGGTCAATCCATCTGTCAACCGTTGCCGACGAGGTTCGCTCAGGATCCCTCGCCAGTTACATCAGCCGTCCTCAGCCACCAGCCGCCTAACTCCAGCTGAGTAGAATCATAGAGTATTCCCGACGCTACTTCTTCCCGGTTAGGTCCGCCCGGCTAAATGGTAAGCAGCGCACTTCTAGCAATTCCCCTGGTTCAACTTTCAGAGTTCCTGACTTCCTCTTTCTTACAGACTCGCCAGCCTTGACGTTCTGACCCAGCCGACTCACCCGTAGTCCCGTCCTTAGATCTGCTTGTTTCTTATAATAAACATCTTAAAACTGTGTTTTGCCTCCCGATCGTATCTGCATGTGGACTCGTCACCTGAAAACCATGACAGAAGAAGGCTCTGGCCACCAAAGTCCAGCGGATACGTTCGGGCGGCAGTTAGCCGCACAGCAAGAACAGATGCAGTCGCTAGGTTTAGCCGTAAATTCAACACAGGAGCAGCTCCATAGATTAGCCGCTCAGTTTAGCCAGCTCATGGACACCGTTACTTCCGCGATGACGTCGCCTGTCACTCAAAACACTAGCACCCCGCCTCCCGTCGCTCCGAGCACTGATAATCAGCTTTGGGCTCCGCCACTTGAGAGCGCGTCACCTAGTCCGGAGAGATTCTCTGGTGACCATGGTAGTTGCGGAGGTTTCCTTTTCCAGTGTAAACTGGTGTTTAACCGATCCCCCCAGACTTTCGCCTCAGATGAGGTTAAGATATCTTATGTACTACGACTCCTAACAGGTAAGGCACTTAGTTGGGCTGAGGCTCGATTCCCTGATTGTCAGTCATTTGGGGTTACTTTTCAGGAATTCGTTACCGAGTTTAAGACTATTTTTTCGCCCGAGTTAGATTCGGCTCATCAGTCTCGTCATCTCCTTTCGTTAAAACAGCGCGGTCGACGCGTATCTGACTTCTCAGTGGAGTTTCGTACGGTTGCCGCAGCGGCGGATTGGCAACCCAGACCGTTAAAGGCAGTATTTTTTCAGGCTCTTGATGAGTCCCTTAAGGATGAATTAGCCCGGGTGGAGGAACCCGGGGATTTTGAGGATTTTGTGGCGCTAGCCATCCGGTTGGATACCCGGCTACGTAGTTGGAGCCGAGTTAGACAGAACCAAGTCATGCGATCATCCACCCCTTCCACGCTCACCCATAGGGAACCGCGGTCCGCTCCATCACCTCCTGAACCCATGCAGTTGGGCCAGGTTGGTTTAACCAATAAGGAGCGTCAACAGCGTTTCGCGGGCAACTTATGTCTATACTGTGGAGGGGAGGGTCATTTCCTTAAGGATTGTCCGGTTCGGCCAAAAGATCCAGTCCACCGTTCGTAACGGGGAAAACGGTGGACGTTAATAGTTCAAGCCCCCGAGTAGTTACTAAGGCGCCATCTCTTTCTCGCTTACATTTACCAGTGACGTTAATGTTTGATCAGGATACTTTCGATGTCTCGGCTCTAGTTGATTCAGGTTCGGACTTCAACCTAATTGACCAAACCGTAGTGGATCAGCTTCGTGTGCCGGTCGAACCTTTACCCGAGCCTCTCCGGGTGTCGTCCTTGGATGGGCAGAGTTTAACCTTAATCACCCATCGCACTCGACCTCTAGTAGTAATAGTTTCGGGTAACCACCGGGAACAACTTTCGTTTTTTGTGTTCCCTGTAAAGCGTTCACCCGTTGTTTTGGGTTTAGCCTGGTTAAGTGTCCACAGCCCGCAGTTTAACTGGGCCGAGTCCCGATTAGAATCTTGGTCTCCAGCTTGTCATTCTCGTTGCTTACAGTCCGCTCGTCCTGTATCTGTTACACCTTCCCCTGAGACAGAATCTGGGGACGTTCTTGACCTATCGCTAGTTCCGGAGGAATACCACGATCTTCAGAGAGTCTTCAGTAAGACTCAGGCTTGTTCACTTCCCCCACATCGCCCTTACGATTGCGCTATTGACCTTTTGCCTGGGGCTCCATTACCGGTGAGTCGGCTCTACAACATCTCCAGGTCAGAACGTCAAGCGCTCGAGGAGTATATAGGGGAGTCTCTAGCTACGGGGTTAATCCGTCCTTCATCCTCCCCATTGGGCGCGGGGTTTTTTTTCGTTGGTAAGAAGGATGGAACCCTTCGACCCTGTATTGATTATCGAGGGCTTAACCAAATAACCGTTAAGAACAAGTACCCACTCCCTCTATTATCCTCAGCCCTCGAACCAGTCCAGAATGCTAAGATCTTCACTAAACTTGATCTGCGCAACGCTTATCATTTGGTTCGGGTGAGACAGGGGGATGAGTGGAAGACGGCCTTTAAGACCCCGCTAGGTCACTTTGAATACTTAGTCATGCCTTTTGGTTTGTGCAATGCCCCGGCAGTTTTTCAAGCATTAGTGAACGATGTCCTTCGGGATTTTCTGAATGTTTTTGTTTTCGTTTATCTTGACGATATCCTGATTTACTCTCGTGACCTAGAACAACATAAACAACACGTCCGTCTGGTTCTCCAGCGATTATTAGAGAATCGCTTATTTGTTAAGGCCGAGAAGTGTGATTTTCACCAGTCTTCTGTTTCCTTTCTTGGTCTGATTTTAGAGGGCGGACAGGTGAAGTCTGATCCGGAAAAGATAAGGGCAGTGGTGGAATGGCCTGTTCCTGAGTCGCGCAAACAGCTCCAACGCTTTCTTGGTTTCGCTAACTTCTATCGGCGCTTTATCAGGAACTATAGTCAGGTAGCATCTCCTTTACATGCTCTCACTTCCCCCAAAGTACCCTATGTCTGGAGTCCAGAGGCCGAGGAGGCTTTCAGTAAACTTAAGGCCCGTTTTTCCCAGGCTCCCATACTAGTTCACCCCGACCCAGCCAAACAGTTTATCTTAGAGATCGATGCCTCTAATACCGGGGTGGGAGCGGTTTTGTCCCAACAGTCGGAGGTAGACTGTAAGTTGCACCCTTGTGCGTTCTTTTCCCGTCGTTTATCACCAGCAGAGCAGAACTATGATGTAGGTGATCGTGAGCTACTAGCTATTAAACTAGCGTTGGAGGAGTGGCGGCACTGGTTAGAGGGATCCGAGCAGCCCATCATAATATGGACAGATCACAAGAACCTCTCCTATCTGCAGTCAGCCCGTCGACTCAACTCTAGACAGGCCCGTTGGTCTTTGTTTTTCTCTCGATTCAACCTCACCATCACCTACAGACCCGGCTCCAGAAATGTCAAGCCTGATGCACTGTCCCGTCTGTTTACATCTTCTGAACAAGAGAGGGAGCCGGAACCGATTCTTCCTCCCACCTGTACGGTTGGAGCGCTGCATTGGGATCTGGAGGACAGAATCAGACAGGCCCAGCTCTTAGACCCGGACCCAGGTACAGGGCCACCTGGGCTTAAGTACGTTCCCCAGTCTGTTCGTCCTGAGGTTCTACGTTGGAGTCATGATATGAAGTTTTCCGCCCATCCGGGCATTTTTAGAACCCAGTCCCAGGTATCCCGGCGATTCTGGTGGCCTTCATGGACGAAGGATGTTCGAGAATATGTTCTCGCCTGCCCCGTTTGCGCCCAGAATAAGTCTTCTACACAGCCACCTTCCGGTTTGTTAAATCCTCTTCCCATCCCCAGACGTCCATGGTCCCACATAGCGATTGATTTCGTTACCGGTCTCCCCTTGTCCCAAGGTATGTCAACTATTTTGACGGTAGTTGATCGGTTTTCTAAGTCCTGTCATCTTATTCCCATCCGCAAATTACCCAACGCACTCCAGACAGCTCAGCTTCTTATCAGACATGTGTTCAGACTTCACGGCATCCCTGTTGACATCCTCTCTGACCGGGGTCCTCAGTTTATCTCCCAGGTCTGGCGGCACTTTTGCTCTGCTCTGGGTGCCCGTTATACACTCACCTCTGGATATCATCCTCAGACTAATGGCCAAACTGAACGCATGAACCAGCAACTAGAGACTACTCTCCGCTGCCTTACGTCATCTTCACCATCCGACTGGAACAAGTTTTTGCCCTGGGTGGAGTATGCCCTTAATTCACACATCACCTCAGCTACTGGACGTTCACCTTTTGAGGTTGCTTTGGGATATCAGCCTCCACTTCTACCCACAGAGGAACTCAGGATTCCCTTCACATCCGTAAACGACTACATTGCTCGCTGCCAGGACATCTGGAGATCAACCATCACTGCCCTCACTCGCACCGCAGAGCGGAGCAAGAGGTTTGCCGACCAGCACCGCCGACCAGCTCCTCAGTATCGCCCCGGTCAGAAGGTTTGGTTATCTTCCAGAGACGTTTTGTCCAATCCATCCGCTAAAAAGCTTGCTCCCCGGTTCACTGGTCCCTATGAGATAGAGACAGTGATTAACCCGAGCACTGTCCGTTTACGTTTGCCCCCTCACTCCCGAGTACACCCTACTTTTCATGTTTCCCAGATCAAGCCCGTTTTGGACAGCAACTTGTGCCCTCCTTCCGGACCCCCTCCACCCTCCCAGGACAGTCAGAACCCTCGGGTTCTCAGGGTTGTGGATGCCCGTCGGCGAGGTAGGGGTCACCAATACCTCGTCGACTGGGAGGATCGTAGCTCTGAGGAGCGCTCGTGGGTTTCCGCAGCTACTATTTTGGATAAGGACTTGATTTCAGATTTTTGGGCTACTCAGCCCAGCACCTCTTCGTCTGGGCCGCCAGGAGGCGGCCGTTGAGGGGGGGGTAGTGTCAGGATTCTCTGTGCTGCTCTACTCTAACTCTATTCCACAGGTGTGTCTGGTTGGCTGAGGAGGCGTGGCCCACACCTGCAGCTCGTTGCAGGCGGCTTCCTCTGGCTTCTTAAGCAGAGCGCTGACAGATGGAAGACGCCAGAGCCTTAACCAGTCGTGGTACGACGTGGCCTCTGTCCCTACGCTCGGACACCAGCTTGTGAGTTTTTGCTCTTCGTTTTTTGACTAATTTTTGGATCTCTGTTTGCCTCAGATTTTTGTGCTTGGATGCACTCACCCGTCTTGACGTCTCGTTCCGAAGAAACAGACCAGCAGAACCGCCTGCTCAGATTTTGCTCTGGCGCTCCCCTCATACTTCCTGGATGTTACCCAGCGAGGCCTGAGTTCCCCTCTCCCGGTTCTTGCTGGTTCTGCATTCACTCTGGTCAATCCATCTGTCAACCGTTGCCGACGAGGTTCGCTCAGGATCCCTCGCCAGTTACATCAGCCGTCCTCAGCCACCAGCCGCCTAACTCCAGCTGAGTAGAATCATAGAGTATTCCCGACGCTACTTCTTCCCGGTTAGGTCCGCCCGGCTAAATGGTAAGCAGCGCACTTCTAGCAATTCCCCTGGTTCAACTTTCAGAGTTCCTGACTTCCTCTTTCTTACAGACTCGCCAGCCTTGACGTTCTGACCCAGCCGACTCACCCGTAGTCCCGTCCTTAGATCTGCTTGTTTCTTATAATAAACATCTTAAAACTGTGTTTTGCCTCCCGATCGTATCTGCATGTGGACTCGTCACCTGAAAACCATGACAATTGGGCCATTTATTTTGACTTGTAGAGAACCTGTCCAACTTGTCACCATCAATTACTGGTAGTCAGTGGTTAATCTAGAGTTAATGTGTATATACTCACATCTCCCTCGGTGACTGTGGGTAGAATAGTTGTCTTGTAACTGGAAGGTTGTGGGTTTGATTTCGAGCTAATTGGGTGTAGCTTAAGAGGCACGGGCTCCGAAGAAGCAGGTGCCAGATTGTTCCTACTCAGAGGGGTAATCAGGTCTTATTGTCTGACTCTTAAGATCTTTGATGATCTTTTGCTTACCTTCTGTGTCACCCCCTGCAGAATTTCTTGTCTCCATTCCATGGTTCTATCCTGAATCGCAGTCCGCTGTCTCCTGGTTAACCGAGTTCTTGGACAAACTCCTTCTGGTGAGCCCTCCACTAATCCCCTCACTGCTCCTCAGGCTGCTTCCCTCAGCTTGCTGTTGGGACATCACCTTACCCCACCAATGACACCCACCTGTCTGCCCACCCTTCATCGTCCTCTCTCTTTTCAAACAAACAAAAGGATCATGGTCAACTTAACCTGCTCACCACAATCTGTGAACCTCAGCCTCTTTGCATATACTCACATTCCTCCTCCACCGACTCCTTATTAACACTTAGCTCTTCTTCTCAGTGCTTTCACAGATCCTGGTCCTGAATTGCGTTTAAACCATCTTCACTAGTCCGTAGTTGTTACTTGCACAATTAGGGTCTCATCTGATGCCAACTTGATACCGACACAGTAGTTACAAAACATGACACCTGTGCCAGAGCTTCAGCTTCAAGCGGACCATCACTACTTTGTAGTCAAGCAGAGAGCTGAGTGGACTAGGAGGTATAAATTAGGCCTCGTGCTCTCTTCTCTTCAGCTCAGTGCACAGGTTGGCTTTAAATTATTCCCTTAACAAGAACTGGCTCAAAGTTCAATTCACACACGTTAACTAAATGGTTCACCACCGAAACATTCAAAACTAAATTCAAACTCACATAAAATCAGCTTTGGACATGGGTACCAGGTGTTTCTCCATATACGGTGGCTATTACCACCCTACACAGCCAGCTGGGGTTTGAACTCTGGCTCTGGATCATTTACTGCATCCCTGTACCTTTTCCTGTGAGTTTACTCTGAATAAAGGGCACACATCCCACTACTTATAAACATATATTTTTAATTGTCAAGTTACAAGAAGCAATTTGTTCTCAGATAAAGGTAATAGTACTTACAAATGCACTAAATTTAGCACAATAATTGTAGGATTCAGGCCTGGGGACTGTGATGACCATTCAAGATGGGCAGATCATGTTAGGAGAACCATTTCTCTGTTGGTTTGGTTTAAATGTGTTCTGTCAAGGCCGAGGTCAAGTTCTCCACACTAAGCATACTCATCCACATTTTTGTGGACCTTGCATTGTGAGCTGGTGAACAGTAAAGTTGAAACAGGAGATGGGCTGTCTTCAAATTGTTCCCAGAAAAAAAAAGTAGGAAAACTGAAATTGCCCAAAATGTCTCAGTCTCCGCAAGCATTAAGAGTTCCTTTCACTATGACTAAGGGAGCAACTTCTGATAAACAGCCCCGTGCCTTCATCCCCTTTTGCATCACACTATACTTTTTGACACATGCAATCAGGCACATACACTGCCACTGAAGGCCACATGACGTTTAGAGGGCTGTAGCAATTGATTCTGCAGAATGTTGGTGACCTCCACAAACAATGCATCCCCTGACCTCTCAATCATTTTACTTTCAATTTAATAAAATTTAGTTTGTATAGCGGCAATTCAAAACACGTCATCTTAAGGGACAATGTTGAATTCAATCCAATGACACATACACAGATTGGTCAAAAAGTTTCCTTTCTAAAGAAACCCAGCAGGGTACATCAAATCTTGACAAGCAGCATTGACTCCTCCTGAAAGAGCGTAGAGCCAAAGTGGACAGTCGTCTGCATTGTTGATGGCTTTGCAGCAATCCTTCATACCGAGAATGCTGAAGCGACAGTTGAGAGGAAAAATTCCCTTTAACAAAGATGAAAACCTCCAGCAGAACCAGGCTCAGTGTGAACGCTCATCTGCCTCGACCCACTGGGGGTTACAGAAGACAGAGCAGAGACACAACAAGAGAGACAAACAAGCACAGAAGCACACATTGATCCAGGAATTGTTTCTATGTTAGAGGGTAATGGTTTCACAATTAAAAGAACGCCAGACCAGGTGTCCCTACTGTGAAGAGAAAAAAGACACAGATAACGTAAAATTTAAAGTTGAAATAACAGCAAATAATTCAAACTGGAGAACAGTAGGAGAACTCAGCAGAGTGAGAGAAATAGACCCTGATGTCCTCCAGCAGCCTAAGCCTATAGCAGCATAACTATAGAGATAGCTCAGGGTAACATGAGCCACTCTAACTATAAGCTTTGTCAAAAATATAAGTTTTAAGTTTAGTCTTAAAAGAGGACGAGGTGTCTGCTTTTTTAATTCATCCAGGTTTTGAGGCCATCAAGACATGCCTGTAGTCAAAGTAATGGATTTGATTCGTAAGGATCTATGGGTAAATATAGCTGAGTATCATCAGCATAACATGCTGTATGATAATTTTGCCAATGGGAAGCATATATATATATATAGTAAAGAGAATTGGTCCAAGGACTGAACCCTGTGATACTTCACAAGTAACCTTAGAGTTTGAAGAAGATTTATTATTAACATGAACAAACTTGAATCTGTCAGACAGATAAGATTTAAACCAGCCTAATGCTTTTCCCTTAATCCCTACAGTATGCTCAAGTCTTTGCAGGAGAATATTGTGATCAACTGTATCAAATGCAGCACTGAGATCTAACAGGACAAGTATAGACACAAGTCCATTATCTGAAGCCATGAGAATATCATTAGTGACCTTCACCGGAGCTGTTTCAGTGCTATGATGAGCTCTGATGCCTGACTGAAACTCTTCTCATAAGTGATTTCTCTGTAAATGTTCATGTACTTGATTAGCAACTATTTTCTCATAAATTTCAGATACGAAAGGAAGATTAGATATAGGTCTGTAATTTACTAACTCATCTTGATCAAGAGAGGGTTTCTTAAGTAAAGGTTTAATAACAGCTACTTTAAAAGCCTGTGGTACATATCCATCTATATGGCCTACCACTTTGTGGCTGACTTGCTGTCATTTTCACTCTCTTCCACTTTATCATAACACCCCTTACAGTTGACTGTGGGTTATTGAGTAGCAGATAGGTTTCATGACTGGACTTAATGTGCAGGTGGCATCCTATCACAGTACCACACTGGAAATCACTGAGCTCCAGAGCTCTCTGGCTTTTGCAAATGTTTTGTAGTAACACTCTGCAAGCATAGCTGCTTGATTTTATACACCTGTAGCCATAGAGTGACTGGGATGCCTGAATTCACTGATTTGGAGAGGTGACTCAATACTTTTGATTTTTTTAGGTGGAGGACAAGGACATAATATGCCACACAGCTGTCCCTTTCAGCCAGGGCTAACTGGGAATGCTAACGTCACATTTGGACGTTTATACCATAGTCATCATGTAGCAACCTCATCTCTTCCTGCAGAAGAAGATTAACCTCTCACGAGTACAACATCTCAGTTGTGATGTTCTCTAACCTCTCATCTTTCTTCTTTCCTAAGTTTTTTTTTTCCTTTGGTTCAGCTCACCATCTGTCCCCTTCTCCATCTAAAGCACACACACACTCTGCCTTCCCTCTCTCCACTACAGACCATTTGGCACAAGCCTCATCTCTCTTCTCATCCCTCGCTCTCACCTCAATTTTCGGCTGCTGCATAATTAATTAGCAGCACTGTTCACTATCAATGCAATTACTCCAGAGAATGGAGGAAGAGAAGAAGGGAGGGAGGGGGGTTATAAAATAGGAGAACAAGGCCAAAATGGAGATGCCATGAAAAACATGGACTGAAAAGGAAGAGAGACGGGAAAGGGAGAGAGGAGGGTAATTTTAGCTCTTACAGGGACGAAGTCAATATGGGCTAAAATCATAGTGGTAATTTTGACAATGCAAAATCCATTTGGGGGCCCGGGGATCCAGATGGAGACAATGCAGGCTCGCTTCAAAAAGGGAATATCATACAAATCCTCACATGAAAAATGGCTTTCTCTGTGCAGCATCACTGATATATTTATTTATCTGAATCAAATTCAAGATTTTTGATAATTACGCACCTCTGAACTGTTTTGTTTCCTCCCCTGAGGGGAAAATTTCCTAAACAGACATCTGCATATGCACCAGCATTGAAAAGTCGTACGTTAGATTTATACGCTAAGTCATAATGAGAGTGTTTGCACGTGTGCAATGCCGCAAATAATTCATAAACGCATGTCAACACTCCCCTGCTTAATCTTGTTTGGACAAAAATCAGGACTCGTTCCAGTCAGGCTCTGGCGATATGGATATGTTACACCCAACTGTATTTATACAGCATTTTCTGCCTTGACCCTAACAGCCAATGCATAGAAATGTTGATGTTTGAATTCTTGAGTATTTCATTGGTGTTCTGAAAGTTTTTTTCAACAGTAATGGCCACTTTGTGCTTGGGAAAAGTATTTTCTTCCCTAAAAAGACATGATGAATTGAATGCTATGTAGGCCACTCAAAGTACTTTTACTCTACAAGGTAACCTCTCTAGAATAGTTTAGTCTATTCAGCTCACCTCTCAAGATTTCTGTAGGCTTTAAGTTATGGACGGTTGTAAACATGGAAGAACCTTGAGTTTGAACCTTTGCTACGTTGATTTTGCCATGTTTCAGATCAACATCTTGTTGCAAGACACAATGACATATTTTCAGTTTTCTGGCAGAGTCTATGAAATTCTCCTCACAATGCCCTGCTAAGAGAGAAAGAGTCCTTTCAGCTGCTTCCTTATTCAGGGATCGCCACAGTCACTGTAAGTTGCACACAGACTCTGCAGAGTTTTGACGCCGGATGCCCTTTCTGACGCAACGGGAATAAAAGTCATGGACTTAATCCACTACACCATGTAGGAACATACTCACAACGCCCTGGTATTTGCCTTAAAGCTCAATTTTAAATGCTATGGTCACTTTATTAGGTTATCCTGTTTAACTGTTTGCTGATGCAAATAGTTAATAAGCCAATCACATGGCAACAGGTCCATGCATTTAAGTATATAGAAGTAGTGAGGATGAATTTCAAAAGTTTAGACTAAACTTGAGAACGGGGAAGAAAGGGAATTTGAGTCACTTTAAACGTGCCAATTTTTTTTGCTATGGCAAGGTGGCAATGGGCTGGTATACTGTATACTGGGATTTGCATACCAAAATATTTCCTAAGTTTACATAAAATGGTCTGAACGATAAAAAATATTAAAATTCCCTTTCAGTTTCAAAGGTCAGAGAGAATCAGAAATACTTTAATAATCCCAGAATGTGCAGCCTGGTTCCATATGAGAATCAGACAATGGTACTTTAGATACGCATTCATTATAATTAAGGTTTTTAGAATGCCATCTTTGTATCCACAACATGTTAAACCTTGAAAACAAAGGCCTACAGTAGTGAAGAACCATGTGGGCTTCCACTCCTGTAAGGTAATAAAAAATTAAAGCTACCTTCAAAATCAGAAACCAAAGCACCTTTTTTAAACCATACAAGTAGACTCTGTCAAATCAAACTGGTTTCTTCATCAATGCATTGAAGTGGCATTTTTGGCATTCCTATACCTATTTGCAGATTGAGAGATAATGTTTCCATCATTGACTAGGTTAACGTGCACAAAATTTCACGATCGGATTGAAATTTATTCGAATTAAAAAACAGAAAATGACTATTGTATGGGCATGGCCACCTCCATCTCGTGTCCTCTGTGCGATTGAGTCCGGCCCACAAAAGGAAAAACCAGATCGGAAATAAACCGACAAGTTTATTGCCGACTGCACAGAATACGAGGAACACTTGAAGCTTTTTTTCTGATCTGATGCATTGTTACAGCAGAGTTGGTTTGTTTAGCTTTATGGCAAATAAATACACAGCGTCGCGGGGCAAAGATGACAAATTATTTATTGTTTCCCGAGCACCATTTTTTCTTCTATGCCATTTTTCAAAGCGTGAAAGTGAAAAATCACACTATACATCCTTTTTTTTATTCTCCCCAGTCCACATGAGATCCTTGATCGCTCGCTTCTAAATGCCCTTTGGCTGAGATTTAGTCAAGAATGGTCCCTTACTGTGTGTCAATTAACTCTAAGCCAGACCTTTCAAGGATCAATGCCACTTGTCTGTCTTTAAACTGTCACCCGTACATCATGTCATGCAGCTGATGCTCGAGTCTGCCATTATAATCAGCGACTGTGGGAGCTGAGGAGCTGGACGCATATGGAGAGGCTCCCCTAAACCAGTTCGCCCGTCGGAGAGGAGACATCGTCTGGACTCTGACAACCAATAAATGACAGATGGACTAATACCACTTAATTCCCTCCGCCTGTAATGCTTTGTACGGCTCTTAACCGTGTGGCTGCTATTTTAGATGGGGTGTATTTTTTTTTTACATACAGAGCAACTGGTGCCATCCTGTGCTATCCCTGGAAGCCTAAGGCACCGTTTGTCGGAAGCTGTCATGGCTGTTTGATGGAGACGGCGCACTTTGCACTGAAAATGCTGAGCAACGCGTCGATTATAGAAGCATAATGTCTGTCGACTCCACAGGTCATCAGCAAAGCAGTATTTCGCTGTACTTCCTGTAGGCTTGGTGTCAGACACCAAGCCTGCAGAAGAAATGACTAAGGCGGCGTGGATGTTAAATTAATTGCATGCACATGAATGTACACACACACTGACAGACTCCAACAGACATGGAGGCTTTCCCTAATTAAAGGCAAATGTATTCGTTGATATTGTTGAGGCACTCTGTCGTCACAGGATGCGATTTGCATTGAAATGTCTCCGTGCTGTTGTGTTAATTGTTTGCTGTGGGCTAATTAAAGCTCGTCTGTCAAAAATGATGATCGGCGCTTCCCGCAGATGGAGACAATGGCGACGCAGACCCTGAGAGAGGCAGGATGGCGGAAACAAAAGGAGGCTGACGGCGTGTGCGCGCGCGGAGGAAGGTCGAGAGCTCGGGGAACGGTGAGATACACTTGCAGCGACGATAAATCTGAGGCCGCATACAGTATGCCCGTGCGTGTTTTAAAATGCACCCTGCTAGTAGGTGGCAAACATACGAATAAAGGACATTCTGAAGATGGCATTTCAAAACAACTTGGGCATTTTAACACCTAGTTCCTATTTATAACATATTCTAACACAGCATAGAAGAGAGGAGACAGATATAAAAAATTGATTTGAGGAAAAAAAAAAACTTTTTAGTGTCCATTAGTCCACAAGGCAACAGTCGGCAAATAGTTTATATAGTCATTTTTATTATCTCAGGCCTCCACATCTATAGGCATACGCTAAAAGCTAAAGCTTTATTTTTTAATCGATATTTTAAAAAGTGTAAAGCATTCATTATTTATTTGCAAAGACCTGCAAATATAATAAAAACCCAACAAACATTCTGCATATTAAACATTAAGGGGATAACAAATAGGCTTTATTTCATTTATCCCAGCTAAAATCTGTGCATTGCAAAAGTATTAATTCCCCTTGAACCTTTTCCAGCATTACCACCACATATTAGAAATGTATTTTTAAAAGGATTTAATGTGACTGACCAACACAAAGTATAGCATAATTGTTAAGTAGAAGGAAATTAATGCATTACTTTATTTTTTATATAAAGAAAAATACTTAAAAAATGTGGGACGCCTATTCATTCAGGCTCCAGAATCCGTACTTTATAGATCTTAATTTTGCTGCAGTTGCAGTGTATGTCTTTTGGGAGTATTTCTACCAGCTTTGCACGTCCTGTAACTGAGATTTGTGCTTTTTATTCAAGTTCACTCAGACTGGCTGGAAAACAACCGCGAACATCAGCTTGCCACAGATTCTCAATCAGATTTGGATCTGGACTTTAACTGGGCCAATCTAACAAGTGACTGTGCTTTGATCTAAACCATTCCCCTCTAGCACTGGCTGCGTTGCCCTGCTGGAGGTTGAATCTCTTCCACAGCCTGACGTCTCTTGCTGCATTGAACAGGGACAGGGAAGCTGGTCAGAGTTGATGGTACGATATGAGGAGCTGAATACAGGACAAGCCTGGTAGGAAATCAGTTTCAGCCAACAAAAGACTTCAAACTTTTTGATTGGGGCCCAGTTTGGTTTAATTAGATCCCACCCAGTTCAACAAAACAAACTAAACATGCTATCTAGGTCCTAGCTAGATCCTAAATGAGAGCATCTGAGATTGATATCCCCCTTTTTTGTCTTGTATCTAGGGCCGACTGTAGTTCAGTGGAAAGTGTGGCTTCCTCCTGACGAATGTTGACGTGTCCCTTGGCAAGGCATTTAACCCTAAAATGCCCACAATCTTTGTCCTGGGTGTATGAATGTGTCTGTGTTTGTGACTGCGGCTGGGTGGATGTGGGTCTTGTGTAAAGTGCTTTGAGCGGTCACTATGACCGGAAAAGTGCTCTAGAAATTTTGTCCATTTACCATTAAGTCCATAAAAAAAAACACTGTACTGTTAATTAACATGGAGATGAATGTAACCCATGGGCAATCCCAACTGGGGCCCATTTTTCATCCGTTTACCCGTATGGGTCCCATATGTAAATGTGGCACTATGAAAGAGATAAGTACATTAAAATAGTGTCCCCCCCACCATTTTATTTTAAGGTTGCATTCTGTTGATAGACTACCGTTAAGACCTATGGTATTATCCATCCATCCATCCATTTTCTAACACGCTTATCCCTGTTGGGGTCACGAGGGGTGCTGGTCCCTATCTCCAGCTGTCAATGGGCGAGAGGCAGGGTACACCCTGGACAGGTCTCTATGGTGTTAGTTAAAAGTATAATATGAATTTCACCAGCAGAGGGCGATCGGTCCCGCTTGTACCAGTTGCTGATGCTCTGGCCAGCAGAAGAAGTTGGCCAGTGCTTGGTGAAGCAGTTTAGAGGGAACGCACCGAGCAACTCCGTAACCTGCCGTAGTTTTCTGTTTTGCAGTTTTTTATTTTGTTTTGTAGTTTTTTCAAAATAAATATGTTGCACTGGAGATGAGTTGGCCCATCATTTTCAAAAGTGTAACATGTCATGAACCAGAGAGAGAGGGACCCAGTATTCAACCAGACAAGCAGAGGTTAGGTAAAAGATAATTTATTAACAAAATGCAAAAACCAAAACGGGCATGAAGCCAAAAATGGGTAGACTGCATCCACAGCAGTCACAGACAAAACTACATACAAAAACAGGGGACAGGCTAACTCAGATATCCAGTGGCAAATAGGGTCAGATCAACGGGCAAACAGATAACATAGAAAGCTGGACTAGACTCACCGCTGGGCGCAACAAAAAACAATGATGTGGCAGATTGCAGGGGGCAGGGGCAGGTATAAGTAAGGGAGTGATCAGGTGAATGGAGTGAAACTAATTACTGACATGGGTGGAGCTAATCAGGAACAGGGAAGTGCTTGGGAGTAAACTGAAGCTGATACGATGGTGACTGGAGAAGGGGAGTGACAGGGTGGAAGAATGCTGGCAGGTGAACTAAATTAAGAATGGTGACAGAAATGATCGGAGCAGGCCAGATAAACTATTAACATAAAACAAAAACAAAACCACAATGAAACCCAAACTATTCCAAAACTGATACAGAACCTAAAACTAAGACTTAACAGAACACAAGCTATAATATAAACCAAACAAGAAAAAAACCAACACAGAATCTGAACGTAAGGCAGGAGAGTGAACTAATTAATCAAAGAACAAACATAAACCATAACAAAACCCAAATCATGACATAACATAAACATTGAATTGAGCAGGACTTGTTGAGCATGTATGTAACAGTATGTGTGTGTGTGTGTGTGTGTGTGTGGGGGGCATAATTGGTTTGTTGTCTCATCGGTACTGTATGGCGACATCCATCCATCCATCCATGATGTACTTCCGCTTTTAATGCAGGGTTGCGGTTGCGAGTGGGGTGGGGGGTCGGGGGGTCTGGCTACCTCCAGCAGTCATTGGGCGAAAGGTGGGGTACACTCTGAACAGGCCACCGGTCCCTCAAATGGCAACACAGAGACAAACAGGACGAACAACCACACACACAACCACATAGCTAAGGGCGCATGACGAGCTGTTAAAGACAAAGCCCTGCGTGTCAGTCACCGTTAGCCTGGGTGGATGTGTTTGTTATCGGGGGGTCTCTCTAAATCACACACTGTCCGTCCACATTAGATCCTGCAGCGGGATTAAGTGGCGCCACCGAACGTACAATGGCGGCCCCGAGTGTTTGTGTCTTCATTCAGGGCTGCCAGTGGGGGTGATGTGTGCCTCTACGTGTCTGAATGCGTCGTTTCTGTATGCAGGCCGGCGCGCGCGGAGCTGGAATTAAATGAAGAGATTTGAAGTAAAGCCGATGGGCTGTGTGTACATCACCTGTAATGAGAAATGCGCATTTGTGAGAGAGAGAAAAGATGAAGAGATGGATTATAAATGTGGGGAGAAGGCTAATCTCTGCTGATAAGAGAGGAGAAATTACAGGTGAAGGCAGCTGATGTGGAATTGATCGGCAGAAGGCGGGGCAGGTTCATTCTTCAAAAACAATCTGGGCAGGCAGACACTTGGGAATTAAGCTTACAAATGAAAGCAAATAAAATGAGCACCACACAGGAGGTGAGGGGTGTTCTCTGAGGATCAGAGATTTAAAATGTGAATTCTTACCAGGAATCAAAGTTGTGTCAATGAAAGCAATAAACAAGTCGAGAAAGACTGATACACGTTTGTACAAAACAACAAGAGCAATGAAGGAAACTCGACCTGGAGTCACTCAGACCAGTTCTGGGTCTTACCTTACCTTCCATTAACGGTATTGTGAGGAAAAAATGGGATTATCAGCAGAGGAAAACTGGAAGCTGTGTCTCTTTCTGCTGAGTGCAACATTATGGCTGACAGGTCTGAATGTGGGACAGGGAACCAAAAAAACCAAGACTGCAACACTTACAAGAACTAGTTCTTAACCCAGTTCGTCTATGTTAAAATCAATTGATTCAGGTAAACTAACACACACCCACACATACTATATATATATAAACATATCTATATATCTATCTCTCTCTCTCTCTCTCTCTCTCTATATATATATATATATATATATATATATATATATATATATATATATATATATATATATATAGATAGATAGATAGATAGATAGATAGATAGATAGATAGATAGATAGATAGATAGATATAGAGAGAGAGAGATGTATAGGCCTGGACAGGCTTATATAGTACAGTTAACATTTTGAGTTGAACAAAATTCCTTTTTATTGTGTAATTATATTAGAAATAAGGTATACATTTCTTAATTTATTGAAAAACAAAACAATTACTAGAGGAAAGTAGATACTGGCAGATGCATATAAAAGCATGATAGAAGGTCAAGAAGAGCGGCTGCGAGATGAAATGCTAAACTGATGCTACAAATTACACAGGCCAGTGGGGCAGCCAGGACATGGCACGGAGGGGGGGGGGGGCATAGCCACCCCTGGCCACCCCCTGGTGGCGCCACTGATGACCAGAGGGAAAAGTGCACAGCACAGGTAACCCAGCTAACAAGGAGGCATCGGATGGCATAGACAGCAGCTTTAAAACGAAATACCACCTTCTCTAATATGTCCTGACACATGTATGTGCGTTCGTGGCATTTCCATGAAGGTAAGGTTTATTAAAGTCATATTTAAATCCTATGTGGTTACTAGAACTCTTCATAAGCTTCAAAACCACACATATGAGCATGCATCTCTTCCCATTACAGAGAAGCCAGCCTGTGAATTTCTGGAGCGCCATACTGACCTAAGGACGTTTACGTCTCGGGTTCATAGAAGTCAGAGCAACAACACCCTGAGGGATTTACCAAAGGAGACAAAAAGTGCCCACAGGAGACAGCTCTGGACCTGCAGCATCTCTGGATCTACCTGGTCAGAAAGCAGACATGGATGAGAAGAAAGTGATGGGATGCGTACTGTGGGAGAATTTACCACTGAGCATGGTGCTGCCATGTAAAGAGGAAGACATTTTGACAAAATGGTGACTGTAAACCACAATATCACTAAGAATAAATTATGGTAAACTTACCTTTTGTTGGCATATTTATTTAGTGAAATAATCTAACTATTGGTACAAGGAAATGTAGCAGTAATGGGAATTAAACATCAAAAATAACAACACTTGTTCTGTAGTAAGAAATGTAAACATGAGGAATGCAAATGAAGACTTTAATGCTGAGGTTGAAAAGCATCAATACATTGGTTAAATAGCTCCAACAGTGCAATCAGAGCAAGTTGAACATCAAAACTTCAAGGAAACACGAAAGGCTCCCAAGTTTATGGATTCAAGCAGGTACATCAACAGCAACGCTGTGCTAAATACTCAGAGGCATAAAGTGAACAGGTCAAAAAAGTGTCAGTATAACCGACTTAGAAAATAAAATAAGAAATCAAAGCAGATGCAGCATCATTACTGTGTCAAATACAGGGATGCATGAAGTGAACAGTAGAAAATATGCGCTCATGAACTTAACTCAAAAGGCCACAGGCTTGTGAATTAAAAAAACAAAAGAGCTTTTCTAAGTCATAAAGCGAACACGTAAACAACAGAGACACTTTAATCAACCTACACTTAAACAAACAGAAAGTGGGCCGTCGTATAAATCCAAGCAGCTACAACAGCATCGCTGTGCAAAACACTGAGGCATAAAGGCTGGAGCATCAGTCACTGGTTAGGTCAGAACAGCCTTAATGTCTGACACAAATCACTAGAAACAGTGTGTCTGCATCTTAGGCAAATTGTACCGGTAGTTGGTTGAACTGGATCTGCCCTAGGGGTATCAGAGGAATGGGGGGCTGAATACAAGCAAAAATGTATCCCTTTAAAAAAAAAATACAATAGAAATCTATGCCTTCTAATAAATGCATCAAAATTTAAGTTTGAAAGGTGGCAACATGACTACACAGGTAAAAAAAAAAAAAGGTTCAAGGGGCGTAAATCATGCTGCAAAGCAATAACTAAATGTCTTTATATGTGTTGTTAAGTAGGAGTCACATAAAAAAATGAGAAAAAGGCCCAGATTGTATTACACCATCTGTTAAATTTACAGCCCTGAGGGGGGGGGGGATAAAAAAAAACAAAACAACTGCATAAAATTAACACAAAGGAATTAAAGTCACTGATGTGAAATATAAATATCACGGTTTACAGCACGTGAGCCAGCGTCTGTCCATTCAGAGTCAGCCATGCCTGCCTATGTACATCCTTCCTGTGGGTCAGGCTTTCACACAGCTCCGGCACGGGCCACGATCAGATCATAACTGATATTCCTCTTTTAAAGACAACAATAATAACTGTGCCAAGCAAACAAAGAGGCGGATACTGAGAGAAAACAGCTTATCTTGGACTGGTGGGGGGAAAAAAAACAAAAAACAGCAATATTTGAAGTGTAAAAAAACAGATGTGCGGGCTTGAAAGCTGGGTAAACTATGTGTGTTTATTCTCTTAACTGTGCCAATCGGCTCTGTCTCCGACTCAGTGCCCCCCTGGGTGAGGATGGGGGGGTGGGGTGGGGGGAATCCTGGCCCGTACGCCTGCCTGGTCTGCAGGCCTGATCACACAGGTCAGGACCTTGCCAGCCTCGCGGGGACTTGAGCATGTGTGCGCGTGGAAGTGTGCTCGGGAGTGACTGCGCCCATCTGTTATGATCGAGGTGCGGCGAGTGACGGGTCACCCGTGACCCCAACCCTCCGGGGGGAGGACGTGTCTGTTTGCACAAGTGGATACATGTGTAGATTGCCTCTCTTACACCGCAGAGATTATAGATGAAGCATATGTTCGTATCCACCTGCCTTTACGAGCGGATTTCCGTGGCTTTGGTGGGCTGCATTTATCTTTATAAGCCAAAAATGACACCACTTCCATCATCACTTTTAATGCAAACCCGCACCCCCCCCCCTAAACGTCCTTTCTCCTCTCTGTGTTCTCGGAGCCAGATGGGGTGCCAGGGTCACCTCTGACCCCCTGCCGCCCTATGACTGATGGGACAGCCAAGCCTTGTCAGCCCTCCTTTGTGCCCCTGATGGGCATCTGACACCCCTTCAGACCCGTTCATTAAGAGCGGCGCCGCCACGCACCTGAGCTTTTTAATACGCCTGCCAATCAGTCTCATTCTGTAGGTGATACGTTTTGATAACACTTTGTCTTTGCAAATTTATCATCCTGGTTTAATCAGTCATCTGTCATGTGGCACCTGAACTTTGTAACAAAGCGCACACACACACACACACACACACACACATATATAAATATAAATATACACACACATATATATTTTATTTAGGTATATCTATTATATCTACCTATTATATATGCTTACAATTCTGCCTATAGTAATAGCCATCTGTACATATATTCATAGTACATATTCACCTCTAGACTCTGTTATAATAACAATCATCTGTATATAATGCTATTGTACATATCTGTAAATCCACCTGTATATTATATCCGGTACATATCCAGCTGTAAATTTAGTTCACAATACTAGTTATCTATATATACATATCTGTACATATCTGTAAAATTCTATTTATAGTAATATCCACCTGTATATTATATCCGGTACATATCCAGCTGTAAATTTAGTTCACAATACTAGTTATGTATATATTATATTCATGGGACAAATCTATCAGTAAAATTCTGTTTATAATAGTATTCATATCTATATTTCTTCAGTAAAAACCCTTGTCCTGTACTTATGGAACCATTGTTTATCCTGCACTTGCTGCTTTTGCACTTCTGGTTAGACCTAAACTGCAATTTCGTTGCCTTGTACCTGTACCTGTGTAATGACAATAAAGTTGAATCAAATCTAATCTAATCTAATCTAATCTAGAATATATATATATATATATATATATATATATATATATATATATATATATATATATATATATATATATATATATATATGTGTGTGTGTGTGTGAGAACCTAGCATTGGTTTTTGTTGTCTGCTGTTGTCTAACATATAAACTGTGTTTCCTAGATGCTTAATATGGCGGTATTTCAGCTATAACATCGAAATAAATTCATGTTACCAATAATGTTGCCCGTTAGTAGGCTAACCTTGCAAGTTGTTTCCCTTTAATGACACCCTGAATGTGCTTCAGCAGGTGACATAAGCTTCCGTTGTATAAATTGTTCTTTCCAATGCTTACCTCCAGGATGGCAGGACAGATGGCTTCTTTGCTCCGGCTCCCACCCATGGTCAACTACAAAAAAACGGCAGCACAAAACCCCTAAAAAACAACAACAACAACAACAAAAATACTATTTTGTTCACTCCCAAACTGAGCAGCATTGATGTCAATGTTCTAAAGTTCCTCACATCAAAAACAACAAATCAGTTGAAAGTCCGCAAAATATGAGAGGCACTCATGAACACATTTGTTTGAAACATGGGGGAATGAAATATGTTTTGCAAAACATCCTGTCATGTTTTAGAAGTATGGGTCCCACTTTTGAGTTGATCCTGTTCGAAATACTGCGTATGTACTGGAATAAAGGTTTCTCTTCCCCCCTGTGTTTACCTATGTCAGGAGGCAACAGATTACTTTTGCTAGACGTAAACATCTCATTGAATTTTTTTTTTCACATGGAAAATTTTAAGGCTCCACGAGCAGAATCAATCAGACTGTAGGCCAAGCCATCGGTTTTACTTACAGTTTCTAGCATCCAACATCCTGAGGTGAGTGAACCTTCTACTGTACACACACAGCATTTTCATAATGTTGAATGACATTAAGTGACGTTATTACTAGCCCATTCCTGTGATTGTGTCTACTTGCAGTATATATGGGGAGTGAGAGCCGGGGAGTTGGTGCTGCTGCATTCACCCACCTTTCCCAAAAATATTGGTGTCAGATTGGGACATCTGGTGATTGAATTATGTATGCCACTTTGTTGAGTGTTTTGTGTTAAACTAACAGAAATTAATGCAGCAAACACCAATAATATACAGTTCAGATTTTTAATGATGTGATGGAATGATGGGACTAGTAATTCCATCTGCTTATCAAGCTAAAAACTGTTATAAATTTATTTCAAAACAAGGTCTATCATTATATAGTCTGTCCATCTGCTTATTGGGTTGCAGGGCTTCGGGGCCAGGATATAAATCCTGTCATAGTCACCGAGCTATATACAGATTGGTGTTTGTGTGTGTATGTGTTTCTCTTTCCTCTTTTCTGCAGGGTGAGACCGGCATGTGTGGCTTCGCATCTCCAGCTCATGAAGGCTAATCAGGAGTTGTCTAAGAGGGACAGAAACCAAAGGGGAGACGGCAGATTATTGGCACTTCCAGTGTGCTGATTGGGCCGGCCTTCTTAGTGTTTGTTTGCTCACATTACTCGTTTTGCTCTTACCTGAGTGAGCTTTTCCTTCTCCGGGCTCCACTCCAGGTCTATGTCCAAGTTCCTTCGCTCCCGTGTTTAGTTCCTTGCTCCGTGGATCCCTGGGGAAGTCCTCCATGGATTTCTCAGCATTAGCTGCCCCTTTGCTCCTAAAACCAACCCCCTGAAAACAGTTTTTTCCACCACTCAGCTCTTTACCTTCCACCTACCTGCCTGGTCATCGTCCAACGTCTTCTTAGAAGAGCACGTCCCAGCAAATTAATTTACAGATCAGCCATGCAGTGCCCAGATAAATTGGGAAACAACCTAAGACGTCTGTCTCAGACTCAACTGGTATCAGTTTGCATGTGTTACATGTTTTTAAAGATCAGAAAGAGAATTAAGACGTCAGGCTTGTTTGGAAGGTTTGAAAGATAAAGCTCTTATTTTTCTGTAGACTCTTTTTCTTTTCTGCATATTTGTTTTCCACTTTAGGTCTCTGATGTAGCGTCTGGACGTTTGGTTCTTTCTAAAGATCCCTGACCCTTTTTCCCTTTTGGTGACAGGTCCTCCTTTGTGCAATGTGTTCTGTTTCACACTCTTTTAGTGTTTTGGGTCAGTCCTGTGTTGTGTGTTGCTCTGCTGAATGATCATTTACTTTCCTGATTTCTTTACTTCCATGTGTTGGTTTCTGTTCAGCCAGTCGCTCTCATCTTGTTACAAAGTTCATCTTAAAAGTGTTTTTTTTTCTACAGCTGCCTCCTCTTTCCCTGCTTTTTACCATCTTGTAATTATATCCACCAGATCTCACGCTGGGTCCCCAACAGCAACAAAAAATATGATATCTTCTCTCTAAAAAGAATGTGACAAAAAAAAGGTAGGTTTATAAGGTTGCAACTGAATGGACTCTGAGATTCCCAGTGTTCTTTGGACAGATGAGACCACAATAAAGATGCTTGGTCACATTTCAATGAGAGGTGAAATATCTTCTAGGAACAAGGGAGGAAGTCCAGCTGCCTGCTATTCAAGGGGGATTGCCATGTTTTGGTGTACGGGCATTTCTTCGTATTACCTCTTACAAATGTCATTTAAAGCTGTACTTTCCACATGCAAACGCCACTCCTAATTTTTTTGGTTCAGAGTTGCAGCCGCTACATGTAACATTGATTTTAGACACGCTCTTGCACCTGTGTTTGGCAAAATTAAAATGTTTGCTTATTGTTGCTGATGCAGGGTGCTGCCATATTGGATCTGAGAATCGGTCTTAAAAAAAAATTCTCAGACTTTCTGAGTGAGCAGTCAGCGTTCCGATTTATTCTTCCTACTCGGAAACCAGAATTTTCGACTGTGATTGGAACGCAGCATAATAATTCACAGAGTATCCTAAGACTAAACGTAGCTCTTAATAATGTAATTTTTGGAAAAATGGTAGATTTTTCTTAGGATTTTACCTCGGTAAGATAAAAGTTATTCACGAAGCATCCTAAGCCTGAATAGAGCGCCTAAAGTGAAAACATGTTAGGAGTGGCGAGGAGGACTTTTACCGAGCCTAAGAGTGTCAGAAGCAGGAAGATGGTGGAAACAGAGAGAGCTGATTGGCTGATTCACCGTCCAATCAGTGGAGGAAATGAGCACACAAAGGTCTTTAACAATCATACAAAAATCAATATGTAGATAAGATAAACTTTACCATCTTCATAGAGGAAAATGAATTAGCTTCAGCGACCCGATAGGTTAAAGACGTGACTCTAGTAACGTAATTATATTGAGGATAAATAAATATTAGGAAAAATACGGACTAATCATGAATAAAAAGTGGAGAAATGTACAAAGAATATGTATAAAGAGGTGAGAACATATTTTCTATATTACATGATGATGTCAGTAGCCTAAATAGCCATGTAGAAGTTTGCTTGTGTGATACCGTCTCCTCTTTTGATCGCTGCACGGAGAGCTCCTCACTTTCCAGGCTGGCGCGTAAAAGCACCAAGACGCGCAGAGAGAAAGATGCACTGATCTGCAGCGATTCTTTTGGTCGCAATCACCGTAAAATGCTAACAGGTGAGATCACATCAAAATCAGATAGATGAAGTAGTAAAATGACTGGCGAGTAAACGTCACAACGGGTGTATATAAGGTGCATTCAAGCATTTGTATGCTGTGACAATCAATTAATTTAGCTACATTTCATCATCAAGACATCAGTTAATTTATCAGCTTTGATTGGAGCACATTTGTGTTACTGTTTTTTTTTCTTGTACTATCAACCAATCACAGCTCTTAAAGGCAGCGTCCACGGGGTCAACCACACCTCTCTAAGGTAAAGGTTTCTGTCATTTCCTCACTCAGAGTCGCGCTCAGCGGCGATCTGAATCACTCTTAAGTTAGGTGGGAATTTTTAGGCTAAGAGAGGAGCTCTCTGAGAGGACTCTGACTAAATCAGTGCAGCTGAGTGTATTCACAAAGATTCTCAGAGTCCAGGCCTGCAGAAACCTAGTTCTCCAAACCTCAATGAAGGGGAGCAACACGGTAGACGGAATACGTTGATGTGAGAGAATGACCGAGTCATACAGCAAATGACCCTAAAGGTGTTTCTGCAAAAATATTCAATCACAGGGTGCACTTTTGGTTTTATATTTGTTTTAATAAATATTGAAATTGTCAGATCTGTTGCTTTTTTTTTTTTCAACAGTTGAGGTTAAATTATTTAGAACCTGATAAAAACAGCTCACTGTTACGAAGTTGAACTGTCACACTGGTACGGAATCAAGTGTATCAAGACAAAAAATATATATTTATATGTTCTTAAAAGAAAAAAAAAAAAAAACGAAATGCTGGTCCCAGAGGAAATAGCTGTGTCCATAACCGAGCCACTAAATTCGAAGAAAAACAAAGTTTTCTTGCCAGTTCTTCATTTCTGTGTGAAAGGGATACATCTTTTGAGCCAAGAGTCTTGAAATGTTTTTACTAAAACAATCTTCTGACCAGACGGGGTGAACGAGTTCAAGTGTAATTTTCCTGAACGGATTCTTTTAAAGTCTTTGCTCATTGTTTTGCATTTTTAAGCGCAACGCGATTAGTGATTTCTGAGCTCCTCAGACTGAATCAGATGTTTTGTCGACTGTGGTTAAAAGTTCATTTTCTGTTAATTATAAGCCCGTTTGGGTCAAAGGAATGCACACCGGTCTGTTATAGATCGCGCTCTGGCGTTGTCTTTACATCTGTATTTCTTTAATCCATCTGTTGACCATATGCGGGTCTCATGTTGGGAGTTTTTCTCGCTTTCTTTCGTGGTCGATGGTACCTCCTCTATCAAAGCCTCGTTGGCAGTAGACAGATGTTTGTTGGAATGCCTTTATGCAGCCCATATTTAGGAGATAGAGACAGCCACGGCCGCTGTAAATCTATTTTTCTTGCAGGTGATCAGTAACAAACAAGCGTTTGCATCTTTGTTTATGAGACCTATTTTTTTTTTCTTTGCTTTGTCGCACGCTTTTGATGATTGCTCTTTTTGTTGCCAGTGTAATATTATGTGATTGCTCCAGCCTGCTGTAATATTAACAGCATTTTCTTCTCTTTCGTTTTTGGCACGATCCCTATCAGAAAAAAAAAAGATTGAAATCATATGGCTTCCTGGACTTGGTGGCTGGCAATCTCTCTAGGACGGGGGGGTGATAAGCCAGCAACAGCTATTTCCTCCGAACCTCTGGCAGAGATGCAGAGGTCGTTCTGATTTCTTCAAAGAACAACAACACAAAAGATCCTTTCTGGTGATTACTGTTTCTTTCCCCTGAGAAAGTGCAACTTTTGAATGTTGCATTAGTTTTCATATAGAACTATTGAATAGAGAGTTCAATAAGGAGACAACATTTATTGTTGTCCAATTTATTATCCTAAACAGATTCAATTACTGAGGGAAAAATCAAAAACATAAAAAAATAATATATGTATAGAAATTGCATCCATGTGTAAGTTAAAGGAATGAAGTGTTCCTACAGTTGGAACCACAGCTAATATCTGTATAGTCTTTTTTTATTATGGGTTAAATTGCTGTGCAGTCACTTATTCTCAGTTTTTGTATTTATACTTTTTTACCTTTGGGTAAAAACCCTCTTTGCTGCTGGTACTCCGAGTTTTCCCCTGTGGGACAGTAGAAGATGTTTATATTTTCCATTACCTTCGTCTACTCTATACATTTGGAATATACACTGTATAAAAAGACACATAGCTTATTTCTTTTCTCTGTCTGACGTTAAATCAGACTGAACTTTTCCTGTTTTATGTCAATTAGGGTTGCCAAAAGGATTTCTGCTGGCTAAATGTCTGAGTAACAACAGGGAGAGAGGACGTACTGAGTGACAACAGCTGTTTCAACCACTAAACCATATATATATATATATATATATATATATATATATATATATATATATATATATATATATATATATTGCTTTGTCGCACGCTTTAATCGTGCGACAAAGCAATATATATATATATATATATATATATATATATATATATATATATATATATATATATATATATATATATATATATATATGTTCAAATTCAGAAGAAATATTGTCCTTTTAACTGTGTGCTTTAGGTGAAATGTGTATCCTTTCAAAAGCTTAGTTTAGTGTAATTTTGGCCCATTTCATGTGAACTGGTGTCAGGCTTTCACACACCTTTTCATCTCTGTCCACATACTTCCAAAGCAGTGAGATCAGGGCTTTGTGGCGTCAGCTTCCAAATATTGACTTCTTTCTGCTTGAGCCACATTGTAACTAGTTTTGTGCCGTGGTTAAAGTCATTGCCTATTTGGAAGACATCTTGAGATGCCGTCTCGGTGTTTCTACATAATGTTTTCTCGTGATTGCGTCTGTTTGTTCAAGTTCAAAGTCCCTCTAAGAAAGTTTTTCTTCATAAGGGGTCTGCCTTGCGTGACCCTACTGTGGCCATGAAGCCCTCGGGTCATCGGAACATGCCCCTAGTGGAGGAGTTCAAGAATCTTGGGGTCTTGTTTACGAATGAGGGGAAGATGGAGCGGAAGATCGACAGGCGGATTGGTGCAGCGTCTGCTGTGAAGCGGGCGCTGTACCGATCCATTGTGGTGAAGAGAGAGCTGAGCCAAAAGGCGAAGCTCTCGATTTACCGGTCGATCTACGTTCCTACCCTCATCTATGGTCACGAGCTTTGGGTCGTGACCGAAAGAACGAGATCCCGGATACAAGCGGCTGAAATGAGTTTTCTCCGTAGTGTGTCTGGGCTCTCCCTTAGAGATAGGGTGAGGAGCTCAGTCATCCGGGGAGGACTCAGAGTAGAGCCGCTGCTCCTCCATGTCGAGAGGAGCCAGTTGTGGTGGCTCGGGCATCTGGTTAGGATGCCTCCTGGACGCCTCCCTGGTGAGGTGTTCCGGGCACGTCCCACCGGGAGGAGGCCCAGGGGAAGACCCAGGACACGCTGGAGGGACTATGTCTCCCGGCTGGCCTGGGAACGCCTTGGGATTCCTCCTGAGGAGCTGGCCCAAGTGGCCAGGGAGAGGGAAGTCTGGGCCTCCCTACTGAAGATGGATGGATGGAACTCATTATACATTGTGCAAATGGCATTTTTTCTTAACCAGACAAAAGTAAATTCAGGTATTGTCATGAATCAGAGGCAGGGGACCCAGAATTCAGCCAGACCAGCAGAGGTTCAGATCAGGTTCTTTATTAACAAAAATCAAAGACTGAGGCAAAAACCAAAAAAGACCTCACAACCAAAAGACGGTACCAAAATAAACAGACTAACGGGGCAGGCAGGACAGGAACCGACAGGAACAGGATGGCTCAGATAACTGGAGACAAGGTAGCTTCTTCAATCTAAAAGCCTCAGCTTTGGACATGCACTGTGTTTGTTTAGACATTTCTACTTTCTTATTCATCACATGATTCAATAATTGAGTTTTATTTCCATCACAGGATCCCAGACGTGTAGAAAAAGAAAAGCAGTGCAAGCAGAGAGTCCAAGCAACTCTGTAAATTAGGACTTATGTAGCTGATGTGTGATTTAATCGTTATAAAGAAGCAAAAACAATGCCATGTCACAACCAATGTTATGTTTTATTTTAGCAGCACTGTCAGCAAGGATAAGCATCATACTAGCTTCTTCGAAGGTCAACCATTGTAATTGGTGTCATTATGAAACAAATACACAATTGAAATGGTTTTAAAGTACAGTGTTGAACTAGTTTTTTTTTTTTTTATCTGCAGCCCAAATCTACTGGGGGAAAATGTGCATATGCAACAGCAAGATGTGAGAGGAGAAAAACATCTGAGGATTTAAAGGTCAAATGTTGGCTGTGAAGTGGTGTCCATAGTGAAATGAAGCCCCCGGAGTTGTGTTTTGAAGTGAGCGTTTAAAGTGAGTACAGTGGATAGCACAACTATTCACCTCTCACAACGTGAAGGTTACATGATTTGGAAAAGGGCACCCTGTCCTAGAAAGAAGGGCTTTCAGGACACAGATAGTGAGACCATGACCGACCGCTCTGACTCATATACTGAAGGTATAAATACAGGGAAGCTCTTCATGTTAACCCTCTGCATGATGAGAGAGAAAAGGTTGGCCTGTAACTACGGCTGCACAATTAATCGTATTTGCAATATAATCGCAATATAAAAAAAAAAAAAAAATCACACAATTTCCAAATTGCAGAAATCCACAATTTTAAGGCTACGTAACAATTAATGGATCAGACGCGTCCTTTAGGTGTCAGTAATATGCCTAAAGTGGGTTTGCCTCCACATGGAAGGGAAGAGATCTGCTGCAGTGAGATAATCTAATTTTATTATTTGTTTTAGAGTTTATATAATCATATTTTTTTACCAGAAATTATCAGGAATCTCACTGTAGCATTAAGTAATGCATAGGCTTGTTTGTTGGCTGCACTTTATGTTCAACAAGGATTGATGTCCAGCTCAACAAGCTGTTCTCTTGAATAATAATATTCTGATTAATAAGAACAGTTACATTTCTTGTTTTAAATATTCCATGTTTACAAACATATTTATCTACAGGTCATTTTTGTTGCTTGTGTTTAATGCAGAGAAAAGTCTAAATTAAATCGCAAATGCAATTATGGTTGAAATATATCGCAATTTTGATTTCTGCCAAAATCGTACAGTCCTAATTGTTACTTTTGGATGAAGCTTGAATGAAATAATCGTATCACAAAATAATCTTTCACCAGTACTGAAGTTGTCTGTCTATCCATCTGTCCATCCATCCAGTAAATACCTCCATTCAACCATTTCTTGCTTTCATCCATCCATTCGTCCATCCGTCCATACATCGGTCTTTGCATTTATCATCCTGCCATCCAATTTCTTTTTACAGTGTATGGTATTTCAAGATCTACATTTATGACATATATTTAAAATGCAGTTTTGTATTTATATTGTTTTGTATTTATATTTTAAAAATGAGCTAAAAAACAAACAAAAAAAACACAGTTAAGAGGTTTAATGTGGAGAATGTTGAGAAACCCTGTTTGGTTGCATTTTTGAGTTTTAAAAAACAGTGTTATGGAAATATAGTGAATATAAAATGTTATGTTTTTTTTAAAGGTGCATAGCCACGTTATTTGACTTTATTTATATGTCAGTAGCTCACTCTGGTTGCCTACAAAGATTTTATGAAGAAATATCACGTCCTGTTGGTGTATTAATTGTTATTTTGGAGTTTTATGCTTTGTTTTTGCTCAATTTGCTAGTAAATAAAGCCGTTCCTGTTTATTTACAATTTTAACGGACGTACGTACAGTGCATGCGCAGCAGAGGTTAAAACAAGGAAGCGGCTAACGGCTATTAGCATCTCCCAGCAAAACAATGAAGAAAGGTCCAAGATCCAGTGGAAAAAAAAAGTGCAAAAAATATATGTTTCTGATGGAAAAGACTGGAATGTTGCTGGGAATACAGTCTGAACATTGGTGTTCACTGAAGCGAACGCTAAACCTGCCGAGGCTCAGATGAGACCAAATAATTGATTGACGTGAGTAAATGTTCTGATATGAGGCTCTTAAAGTTTTTGTAGATCGTTTTATTTAATTGAGGCATTGCAGAAGGTCAGTCTCTGTCTGGCATTATTTACAAGTGATTTATAAATTAAACAAATTGGCATCATGATAGTTCTGCGATACTGTCACTAGATGGCGCCACATCTGTTTACATGTGTTAATCGCGTGTGAGAGCAAATGATCTTTTGGCTCAAAAAGGACAAAACACTATGAAGATGGAGGCTTGGTTTGTATAACCTTATTTTATCATGATCAAATAGTTTTTGGTGTTTTTATAAGCATATTACGAGGCTATATGCCTTTTAAGGGAAGGGTTTATCTGTCATCACAAGCAGAAAGAAAGCAATGTGATGGGGCGGGGGGGGGGGTCCAAGATGTCATCTGCATCTGCAACTTAGGCAAAGCCAGCTTAAGGTTTAGCTTAAATTTGTCTTTGAAATAAATAACTTTATTAAACACGTTACACTACAACTCACTACAACTTTCTTTAAATCCTTCACTATAAGGATTTTAGGAACAAAACTGAGGATCAAACAGGGATCCAGGTTTAGGAGAGCAACAGAGGATCTAAACCCTGACTCTTCAAGCTAAGGAGTATTTATGCTGCGGAGTTGACTGAATGCTACACAGGTGAGACACAGCTGTAGGAGAGTTTGAAATGTATCCACTTTGGGACCTGTTTTCAAAAATGACCATGTAAGGCCTCCCAAAAATACCGGAAGCATAGCCTAAAAGACAAAACACCTTTACGAATACGGAAAATCTGATTTCTGTGTGGACGGGGTCTACTGAGGGAATAAACTGAGCACATCCGAGCCATAAGCCCTCACAGAGATGGAAGTGACTAAATTAAACTCAGAACCATCAGATTATAACAGCAAATAACAAACCTTGAGTGTTCTTTCCTCGGTACCAGCATCTTATTGTCAGAGTCCCTGTCAGTGCTTAAAATTGTGGCTTTACTCATAAAAAAAAGGCTGGGGTTTTATTTTTACAACCACTGGTCTCCATGCAGATGGTAAATCATCCGATTCCAGTCACCATGTGATTTATTGTTGTAGCTCTACTGCTTTGCTTTCCCGAAAATTGCCACTGACCCAAAATAAGTTTAACTTAAGTCCAGTTTAAATCCAGGTGTTGCCAGGGATAAAAGTGTTTACTGGGTGTGAGCACATCTTTGCACAATTACCCAAAAGCTGATTGAGACTAATAAAGATTAATAGGTCAAATTTGGTTCATTCTTCTTATTTCTTCTATCAAAAAGTTAAAATCACCCACCATACAAACTCCATCTGCACTCGGAACGAGTCAATATCAGATAATCTAATATGCATCCCTCTTTCCTGTGATGCCTTTCTACCAAATAAACTAAGTCAGTGTTTCTCTCTAATTTAATTCCGAGCATTATTTCTGGAGACAGGCAAACTTAATGGGCCTCCATGCTGAGCGGCAAGATGAGCCTCGGGGATTAGAATCCAAACTGCAATCATTGAAATGATACCTGTGGACTCAGTGTTTCAAAGTACAAGTTATATATAAAAAAATAAAATAAAAAAAAGTCTTGTTTAATAGCAGATAAATTAAATACGGTCTCACAATGAGGTGTCTTTTTTATGTAAATTTTAATTGGAAATATTTGTGATTTATCTGCATTGGAAGAACTTCCTAATAACACCGCATCCATCTTTGAATTATTGTGACAAGTTTTTGCTTTTATCCCTTTTATTATAGTTTACAGACAAATAACTTCATGTGGGAGCGGTCCCCCTGAGGCTACTACGGTCCTGCAGCAGAAAGTGAATTATTCTGACACTTGCTCTGCACCCTTTAGTCTGAATGGGTGCTAATTTTTCATCCACAGATGTAATTAACCTTTATTCAAATCGTGTTAATTCCAATACAACAATCAAATGCTTTTGTTTCCAGAAGAATACAGTTGCCTCGTTGCCAATCAACATCATTGACTGTCAGTATTTCTTGTCGCTTGATTTGAGTGAGAGTTGGACTTAAGAGCGGCTTTAAATCGAGGACAAAGGTGATTGGAAGATTTTTGAAAAGAGAAATCGCCTTTGATCAGACAACAAACGAGAGCGGTTTTCTTAATTCGGAGGCCTCGGGAGGTCTTGTTTTTTTTTTTTGTTAGCATGTTGTTAGTCTGTGGTTCAACTTTTGATGATTACAACAGTATGTGTCTACTGAAATATCTGGAAAACTTTAAGCAGGTACAGACCAGTTTTCATAAAGTTTCTGCATTCATACAAGCTTTTGACGGGGATGATGTACCTCTGGGAATTTGTTTAGTTTATGTCATTAATAGTGATGGTAATTCTGAAATTTTAGGATTTGGTCATGATATTTAGTTGTGATATACTGTGGTTTGTTTTGTCACATAAAAAGAAAAGAAAATCAACAGTTAACTCATTAATTTGATCGCAGAGTCGAGATAAACAATCTAATGGTTTTCCGCTGTCCAACATGTGTGACATCTGAGGTGCAACAAACTAACCTGACTCTCGCCAGCTGTATGTCGCTCCACTTAGCTTCACTCAAATCCATCTGGGACCTGTCCCATAGAGAGTGATTTCTCCAACCAATTTTATTGTCCAGCCAATCAGGACGCAGGGCTGGAGTTTCATAGATGTGACGTAGTGGAGAAGCGACCGTGACGTGAGACTGTTTTGATTCAGACAACAATGGCGGCTCGCATCGAGGAAGCAAGCGTTAACATTGATGCTGCTATTTCTTCCGTGTTGTCCAATCTACCTAATATTGTTTCATTAAAAGAACATCAGAGAACGGCTCTGAAGGCTTTTGTTGGTGGAAACGATGTTTTCGCCCTTCTCCCGACCGGATTTGGCAAGTTTCGTTTTCCAGGGCGCCCGTGGTGGAGCGGTTAGCGCAAACCATATTAGGAAGCCTTTAGTCCTCGATGCAGTCGGCCCGGGATCGACTCCGACCCGCAGCGCTTTGCCACCTGTCTCCCTCCTCTTCCTGTCAGCTCACTGTCAATAAAACGCGTGCCACTAGAGCCGCAAACACATAAAAAAAAAAAGGTTTGTTTTTTCCTGCATCGCTCTCATCAGCGTCACGGGTTAGCTTCGGTGTGAGTGGTTCAAATAGCACGTCAATAAAGATGACAGACAAGTGGCTTATCCAATCATATGCAAGGATTGTTGATAAGGCCCAGCCTTCAAAAAAGGCAATTCCTATGGAGAGGTCCCAGATGTATGTGAGTGGAGCTAGGCGGAGCGAAATACATATGGCTAGAGTCAGGTTAGCAACAAACAAGAATCCCAGAATCTCTTTAGCCACCAAACACAACCACCCAATCCCCCCCCCCCAAAAAAAAAACAAAACACAAATTTCTTTCCACTTCACAATTACTTCACAATAGTTTGTATATATCATATAAATCATCAAAAAACACATTGAAGCTTGTGGTTTTAAGGAGGCAAAGGGTAAAAACAGGTTTAAGGAAATACTTTTTGAAGGTGATGTGATGTCAAATATTTTAAAAACCAGAGTCTATTGTTGAAGTATTGTGAACAACAACAATCCACATGTGTGACGGTAAACCCCGTCATAATTCTGACCTGGAAGGAAAAAAAACAAAAAAAACAAGCCAAAACAGATGGTCTGTGTAATGCCGTGCCCAAAGTGTCATATAAATGTAACATAGTGCACAAAGACCAACAAGCAGTGCGGGAAGGCATTTCTGCTCTTGCTTGCTCTCCTCGCTGAATACAATAAAAACTAAAGTGTTCAGACGATGCCATTTCCAGGCAGACACAGCCTGTGGCTCAAGAGCAATAAGCGCTCCTCCCGATGATACAGCCTGCAGTCAGTGAGACGGAGGACCAAGGGGGCCCTGAACAGTGATTCGTCTCATTGTTTGGATTTGGGAGACTTGCTATGGGAAATGTCCACTCTGACTTCTCTCATCCTGCAGCCCTAAGAGTCACTGTTTGTCAGTATTACTAATGCTCCCATCCTCGCTCCTTTCCATTCATACCTTTCCCCTGGTCACCTTGTTCACCATCGCGCCATGTCTGGCTTTTCCTTAGTGACCCCTGAAGGCCCCCCCACCACCACCACCACCATCCCAAATAAAGTCAGAGTCCTCAAATTGTCTGAAAGGGGGGCGAACAAAAACAACAAGAACTTGAAATGTATCTGTTTCAATCCATCCAGTCAGCGGGAACAAATATTGACATGTAATTCTTTCTTTCTGTAGCCAAACCTTCGCTTCTATTACAGCAATAAAAGAGAGCAGAGAGCACATTTGGTGTCGCCGGGGAGACTGACACCAAATGATATATTCCTCCCTCTCTTTCCTTCTCCTTCGCCATCCTCCACAAAAAAAAAAAAAAAAAAAAAAAAAAAAAAAAAGCAGCCTGCCCCGCTTTTGCTCACGCCCAGTTGTCGATCCCTCTGGTGAGAAAGCAAAGCCCTTTCCAACAAGGTAAATAACCATTAGAGGGTGAGTGAGTGGGAAAGAGGGAGAAGGCGAGGTGGGGGGGGAAGCGATGCGACTTTGAGAAGGTCATTTGTTGCTTTTTCAATATCCTCTAGGCCCCCCTTGTCCTATCCTTTATTTTAGCCGAATATCAACTTGGCTTTGCTTAAACTGTGAGTTGACAAGAGCAACTAGGGCTCAGATGCTCGCCTTGTGATACAAGCACACAGTGTTGTACAGTTTCTCATTACATCTCTCTCTTTATCTTGGCAGAACAAGGATAAAGGAAGAAAAATGGGGAAAATCTGAGAAAACGATAGATTTTTGTTCAGAATCAGAATCAAGTTTAATCGCCAAGTAGGTTTGCACATGCAAGGAATTTGACTTGGTGATGATGGTGCAGACAGAAATAAGAATACAATAAAATAAAGTAAAATTGAATAAAATCAATATATATACAGAGGTAATATACATTCAGTAGACTGTGCGTTAATGTAACGCAGAAGCTTGTATTTCCAGAACGGGGTAGAGAGACAGTGTCCAGAGTCACACTGTCTCTTGGCCTTGTTCATAAGACTGGTAGCAGATGGGAAAAAGCTGTTTTTGTGGTGTGAGGTTCTTGTTCTTTTTTTTAATTTAAGCACAATATCTTATTTTTTCTCTTAAAGCGTTCAAGTTTGCAAGGGACGGCAGCGATATTAAAGACCCGCTCGGATCTGCTAAATCCTCTTTCACATCTTATACCTGCAAAGACAAGCTCCTCTCCGAGCTGCTCCCGACTCTTTATCAATCACCAAACAAGGTGGCGCGTAACCCAACAGGGTCAATGTGGAGCTTTATGCACAGACAGGCACCATTAAAATCTCTTGTCCTACTAAACCCATTGGTGCCATGTGACCCCCGTCTATTTTTAGGTGTCAGTGCTGCTGAAGGGGGTCAGTCTCTGCCTCAGGCAGAGGAGTCTATGCATGCCAATGTTTTGTTCAGAAGTGACGGTAGATAGATATGGATCGACGGGTTGGAGGCCTCGTCTCTGGTGATGCTGCAATGTTTCTATGGTGAACCAAAAGTCAGAGGTCCCAATTTACCAGTCTAGCTATCTTCCATGCCCATGAGATATGAATTATGTCTGAAGAATTTCGTGTCGCTGGGGAGACTGAAACCAAATGACGTGTTTGTCTTGTCCAGCTTGTACTTGTATGGCACTTCATCAAGTCCGACGACCCCAAACCCTTTACACTGCACCACCCTGACTGTGGCGAGCTGTGTTAGTAGCCACAGCTGCACTGGGGCAGACTGACAGAGGCGAGGCTGCCATAAGATCTGACCATCGCCAGCGGCCAATTCGGGTGAAGTGTCTTGCCCAAGGACACAACGGCAGAGACGGTCGGCCCTGTGGGAGACCCAGAGCCCAATGGTGGGACTAGATGTCCTTTGTTGCTCTGGGACCAGGCAGGACCTTGGGCTCTCCCAGAGTGGGCTGGAGAGTTTCACTGGGAAAGAGTTTTCTTTGTTTCTTTTCTGGAGTTGTTAGGTTCATGAGATGGATGGATGACTATGCTGCAAAAAACACAACAACAAAAAAAACCTTGGCTAGAGATCAGCGATCTGTTCTTCCATTTCACCGCAAACCAATCCAATGTTAGTTACTGGCAAACAAAGACATAATGCACCGGGTTACTGCTGTCCCGTTTTTTTTTTTGTTTTGTTTTTTTCCATTAAATTGTTAGAGAGTCATACGGATTGTTGTCTCATCCAGCCCTCAAACCACAAAGCAGGGAAACTCTTACATAATTCAGTTTATACTGGGCTCTGACTACTCACTCGAATGCTTCAGAGGCATAAATAGCGTAATTTCAAGCGGACTTGCACCTCGGCACATTCAGAAGGCGCACAGAAATGGGGAAAAAAGGGGCCTGAATCCGGACTTTAAGAGTTTTGTGATAGAGCCTAAAGAATGGGTGCGTATTATTGATCACAGATGCTACTGGTCAGCCTTACTTGCTTCCCTCTGCCTCGTCGTCTGTCCGCAGACCCTCCTTCCTTCTGCCTGTCCCAGTTGCCCCCATTGTCACCATCCTCCATCTGCCACCCTTTCCTGCTTCCCCTCTTGCTTCGGCGACCGTTTCTGCCAGGGTCTTTGCGTTCTCCCCCGTCTCCCCTCTCTGTCCTGTCCCCCGCTCTCCGCCTGAGTGCCCTTTCGGAGACACTCGAGGACGGGGCTGATGCACTGAAGGAGAAACAGTGTTTGGTACTGTCCAAGTGTTTGCTCAGCATAAGAGCACCCTTGCTCATTTGTAGATTTCATGAATAATTGATTAAATAATGGAAAACGTAATGGGGGGAGATGTTTTAAAATTCAAATTCAAATCAAACAACCTCGCCGCGGCATTTACCCGCTCCTCGGCACGCGGATCTATGCGGTGATTGGCTCGAGAATGGGTCCGTGCCTCCTCGGTGCTTACTGAGGCATGGATAGAAGGAGATTAATCTAAGGATATTTTGGGGGGGGGGGGAGTTGGAAGCACGCAAGCGAGTTCCTGCAACTTATTCAAGTTGAAGCAGGTCAGCCTTAAAGTTTGCACCGAGCTGTTGAACCTTAAAGAGAAAGTCGTGCTGATTACGATGCATTGATTTTACACTCTGTGTATTTATGAACGCCTGCATGGTAGATGTGGTTTGAATTCTGTCTAAAGGATGCATATTATAGGCCTCAGACTGGATGCGCGACAGAGCGCATGTCTCATGTGCCCGTCGATAGCATGCATGTCCAATCAAGTCACACCCAAATGGCAATTACTAGATTATGTGACGGACTGAATACTGATGTCAAGGTTCTCATACTTTATTCATGTCGAAATTTGAAACTTCCCCAGATTCAGATTTCCAGAGTTTTAATCCCCTTGTGAAAACAAACACAAGTGCACTATGAATTTGTGGTAGATGTCACTACAGTGGGTCGGATAGATGGATGGACGAGTGACTGGTTGGGAGGATGGATTCTGTTGATGGCACCATCGCTGTCTGAGAGAAGAGACGCTTCATCACAGTAGCTGTGTTTCTGTCAATGTTGTTAATGCCCGTTTTTGTTAAAGTTTCACATTAAAAAAAATCAATAACTTCGGTAGCTTGAGGTGGTTTTTGGCATTTGCAGAAAAAAAGAGCTAATACGCTAAAAGGGAGATGGATACACGTTTGCCGAATAAGTGCCGACGTAGTGAACGTTTACCTCATATGATAGTAATAGTAATATCATCTTTATTGTCATTGAAACATACATTACAACGAAATTTGTTCTCTGCTTTTAACCCATCACCCTTGGGGAGCAGTGGGCTGCCATGTGTGGCGCCTGAGGAGCAATCTGAGGTTAAGGGTCTTGCTCAGGGACCCAGAGTGTCGGCGTTGGGGATCGAGCCGGGTACTTGCATCCTTCTCTGAGTGCAAGCACACTGCTCTAACCACTCCGCCCACACTCCCCTAACCGACTGGCTGTTTTCGTCCTCCTGCATGTTCCCAGAACGCATATACACTGCAAAAAGAGAACTAAAAATAAGAAAAAAATTCTTGAAATGAATGTATTTGCCCTTGATTTGAGCAGGTAAATAAGATTATTTGCCAATGGAATAAGTATTTTGACCCCTAAAATAAGATAATTAGATACACTGCACTTGAAATAACATGATGGAGATGAATTGTTTCCATTTTAAGTGCAAAAATCTTATTCCGTTGGCAAATAATCTTATTTACTTGCTCAAATCAAGGAAAAATACTCTAATTTCAAGGAAAAATGACTTATTTTTAGTTCTATTGTTGCAGTGTAGAACCACGTTTCTTTCCCTTCGTCTCTGGACAGGTTGTAACATCGCCAATACAAGTAGAAGAAATAAGAACAAATGCAACTTGCCCAAAGTTAATGCATTCCAGAAACTCTCTCTCCTTTAGAAGTGTGGACAATGCTAATTTGCAACCTCTGCTTTTTGTTTATCACAGCCATGCGTATTGTCAACTTCTGAGCAAAATTACAAGGCCTACTTTGCTCCAAACCAGTAGATGGAAACACGCCTAATTTGCATTTTCTTTTTCTTTTTTGCAACATTTTAAAAGTTCCCTCAGAAGCTGCATGACAATTGGATGGAAACATGGCTAATGTTACCCTTCCTGTAACCCGCACTTCTTCTGTCCTCCTCTACTTCAGTCCTTTCCCGCTGTCATTTTTCAATTCACTAACTTCATAATTTCACCCCTTCTCTGCATCGTTCCCCGTTCTCTTTCCGGCTCAGACCTTTTTCGGTGCCTCTCCCTGACGCACGGCACAATGCAGGGATCATTAGCCACTTAATGGAGGTAGCCATTTTCTGCGGTGGGGGGGAATAACACTGGCGACGAGCAGCATCCACTCTCTCGGTCTCCCGTTTTTTTTTTTTTTTCCCAGCTCTCCTGTCCCACGCTCCTTTCCTCTGAGCGCGTTCTAACTCTGCAGCGACAGTGACAAGGAGTGCGGCGCAGTCCACTCGTCTCATTTAAACTGATATTGGATTGGGTATCAGGTGTGCGTGTGTGTGTGTGTGTGTGTGTGTGTGTGTGTGTGTGTGTGTGTGTTTTGACATGGGAGCAGCCATCACTGCCAAATAGCTGCATGAGCGTACTGCGGTGTGACATACTGGGAAGAACAAACACAGGTAGGAGGCTTACACACACCTGTAAAAAAAAAAAAAAAAGTCTCATACGCACACACACACATACACAGAGTAATTTCAAAAATATATTCCTTCATCTGAACAACTTCCTGACAGTTTATTTTTGGTGCTGTTGTTGCATAGAGATGGGAAGGGGTGGGGGGGAATAGTGACTCAGTGACACTTTGCTCAGGCGTTAAAGAACGAGAACGTTTTCATAAAATCCAACAAACATCATCCACAAGCAATCAGGCAAGTCATCCAGTCACAAGGTAAAGAAAGTGCACCTTTAATTTTAAGGGTTTTATGTATTAGGGCATTAATAAAATCTATCTTTGACCCAAACAGCCAATAGAAAAGTGTTGATCGTTAGCCACATCGTGGTCTCTCTGACTGTATCACTCGCACATGTGACTGGGGAAGAACTTCGGCCCATTTCTTCCACAGCACTGCTTCGGTTTATTCAGGCTTACGTACGCTACTGCAAAGCTCTCTCAAAGTCTCAGAACAGCAGGTGAACCTGGTTGAGGTCCGGGCTTTGACTGAGCCATTCCAACTCACGAGTCTTATCTTTCTCAGTCGTTCTGTCGCAGACCTGCTGCGGTGTGTGGGCTCATCGTCAGGCAGATGACCCAGTTTGAACCGGGAGCTTGTGGCTGGCTAAATGACAGCAAGGTGCAGAGTTGACCTAATCGCCAAACTTTTATTACTGTGCTTGATGGAAGGACAGTCAAACTCATGTTGCCATATTGTCTTTTAGAGAGAAGAGACTGCACAGTGGCACAGCTGCTAGCACTGTTGTCTCATAGCAAGAAGGTCCTTGGTTGGACGTACGGTCTGGGGATGAATGAAGGGTGAATGTTCTCCCCGTAGATAAGTGGGTTATCTCTGGGTACTCCGGTTTCCTCCCATAGTCCAGCAACATGACTGCTAGGTTAATTGAACCCTCTAAAATAGCTTTCAGGTATGGGCGTGTGATGGATTGGTGAGTGTAGACAATGGCTACATGGATGGAGAAAAGATTTCCCCAGACAACCCCTTCAAAACGGGCCCTACTTCCTCAATTTGTCATGATTTTGGTACTGTTACCTGGTTTTTTCACCCATTTCACACCTGTTGTTACTCCGCCCTGTTCTCATTACTGCTCACCTGTTCCACCTGCGTTTGACAGTATATATTCACCCTTCAGACAAGACAGCAGTGCCAGTTTATTTCGTCCTAGCGATTGATCTATTCCAGCGTTTTTTTGTATTCTGATTACCTGTTCCTGACCTGTTCTGTTCCTTGACCTCAGAGTTTGCCTGTTCCTTCCTGACCCGTTTGCCTGCTTCTAGACGCCCGCCCGACTTGATATCCTGCTTGATCTCTTATTACCCGTGTACCGATCTCTGGACTGTCACCCGACTTCGCTCTGGATTATCCCTTGATACCTCATCGGCTTTCTGACCTCCTGTTACCGACCATTGACTGCATTCCGGACATTGGCTCCTGCTCAACCCCTTCGGATTTTCCTGCTCCCGATTGCCTACACGGTTTTGACCTTAGCCTGCTCCCGGACCACCGCTACACCAGAACTGAACATAAGACCAGGTTAGTGGCCCGCACGTTTGTGTTAAAACACATCCTGACCGACGGGGTCACTAACCTGTTGTCTCCGCCCTTAGAGGTTCCCGCTGAGATCACCAGCGCCGTCCGCTCAGTTTTCACAATGAACTGTTTGTTCATCCTGAATACTGGGTCCTTCTGTCTCTGGTTTCTGACACAATTATTTTCTAATCATTCTGTCATGAACTCTCTGATTCAACAAGTCTAAAATGGAGAGCTTGTTTTTTTTTTTTGCAGTTTCCCTGAGGAGTGCACGGTCTGACTTTGAGGTGGATTTGTTAGGAAAGGAACACGCTTTCAGCACCCATAAACATGAGCCGGTTTTGGCTTCTCGGGGTAGTGAGACCGCGGTGTCTGACCGGTGCAACCTAATGGGCGTCACCGGTTTGCCAGCTGTCTATTCAAGAAGAAAAAAAGGGGGGTAAAAAAAAGACCTCGGAGTGATTTCTATCCATGCATTTGTCACAGTTTCTTGTCTTTGTGCTCTCTCGGGGATAAATCGTTCTAAACGTGGTTAACGGTAAATCTTCTCACACAGTAGTTCTTCAAGGAGTCTCTCGCCGTAAATTACACTGCATTTATTTTCTTTGCATGCATTAAAAATCCTTAATCACAAAGGATGTTTGAAACACTCTGGACCTGTGCTTCTCCAACACAGAGCGCCTATATGGACAATTTGCGCGTACGTCTGGGGACCATGTTGCTGCGTGTACCTACAGAGGACATATCCTGTTGAAAATTGACGCCTGCGCCTTACCCCGGCGGCCTGGTGGCGGATTTGCGTTTGATTCGCCACCCATCTGCGCCCGGCCCGCACACTCACACGTCCCTGATCCCCCCCCCTCTAATTGTGCACTTTGATATTCACTTGGCAGCGACTCTCAAATTGTTGGCATTAAAATTTCATCGTATAGATTTGGCTCATCAATATGAATGAGCGCTGCTGCGTGTTTGCAACAGTCCATCTGCGAAAGGATTCACAGCACAGCCCTCACAGGCTGCGGCGTGCAGATTTACCGACTCTGCGCAAACACACACTCGTGTATAAACACACACACACACACACATGTTGGCACAGCGTATCCGGCCTGACAAACTGCTGCTCTCCAACTCCCGTCCCTTTTATTTACCAAGCAATGTGCCCTCCGTCCCTGCCTGCCTCTCTTTCCATCCCCATCTTTTTCTTCTCCTCCTTTAATAGAAGTCTACCCTGAAGTCAGCTCCTCCCCGATCGCTGTTGGCCTCCACAAATCACGGCAGCTAAAAGACTGAGAGGACAGTGGGAGAAGACGGTTAAGAAAAAAAACCAGAGGAGCAACAAAAAGCTGAGAGAGATGGGAGGCTTTAGTAAGAGTCTCCTTTACTTTGTCTTTTCTTCTCGACGACGGTCCGGCGGGCATCAATCTCTGGCCGATCTGTTAAAACGTTGCCAGGGAGTGAGCGGCCAGGAGACTGGATCAACATGGATTAGAAATGGTAATGTTGCTGCAGTAACATCAGCCCGACGGTTTCTACAATAAAGGATTTAAAGCATGCCGACAACTGAATGAAACATAAGCATTCGCGGCTATCAATAAAAGCATCGTGGAAAAAAGGACAAGACACCCTCTCCTCACATATGTTGGCGTCCCTCACATACACGCTTAAAAAGCTTTTAAATTATTTTTGTGTACATTTTGAAACAAAATCCTTTTTTTTTAGTTTGGGAGCATTTTCTTCCACAGCGAATAAAACAAGCAAACATGGTAGGAAACAACTGTAAAGCAGGTTTGTAATTTATGCTTTGATATTTCGAAAGTTGATCCTAGTATTCTTCGAGTTCTTGTTTCCAGGGGGTTTAAATATGATGTGACGCAATGGCACGTCTCTTGGCCACTCTTAAAATGGGAAAGGCAGCATAACGTGCCAGAAAAAGGCAATAAAACTGCCTAAACCTGAATAATTAAAGGTATAACACAGCTGGTAGTATGGCGGCGGGGACACACTGCAAAAATGGAACTAAAAATAAGTACAATGTTCTTAAAATGAGTGTATTTGTCCTTGATTTGAACAGGTACATAAGATTTTTACACTTAAAATAGGAACAATTCATCTCCATCATCTTATTTCAAGTGGAGTATATCTAATTATCTTATTTTAAGGGTCAAAATACTCATTCCATTGGCAGATAATCTGCCAATGCACAGCAAAAACGGAACTAAAAATAAGTAAACCTTTCTTAAAATGAGTGTACCTGTCCTTGATTTCAGCAGGTAAATAAGATGCTTTGCCAGTGGAACATAAGATTTTTGCACTTAAAACAGGAACAATTCATCTCCGTCGTCTCATTTCAAGTGCAGGATGTCTAATTATCTTATTTTAGGGGAGAAAATACTCATTCCATTGGCAGATAATTTAATTTACCTGCTCAAATCAAGGACAAAAAAATCGAATTTTAAGAACATTTTACTTATTTTTAGGTCTGTTTTTGCAGTGTGGAATGGCAGATAATCTGCCAATGGAATGGCAGATTATCTGCTCGAATCAAGGACAAATACACTAACTTTAAGAGCATTTTACTTATTTTTAGATCCGTTTTTGCAGTGCAAGGATCATAGTCCATCTATGTACATAGAGCGAGACGGTAGAAGAGGTATAGAAAATCTTTTAAGCTTGTTGTTTGTTATGCATCTGTAGTAAAATATTAATTTGCTTTAAAGCATTTTTAAGTTTTTGGAGGTCATCCGATGATCTGGTCAATGCGAGACGGACCTTTGTGTTCGTTCTCAGCACAGGTGGCATAGGCGCCTTGTTTTTGCCGAGTTTCCTTCTTCCAGTTGATTCACGAACGCTGGACTTAACGACTCAGTTGCTTGGTTTCCCATTTGGTTTTGAATTTCTTTAGAAGCAGAGAAGGTTTTCTGCTTTCTGAGTCCCGTTAGCCTACTTCATGGCGTCAGACAACTTAATTAACTAGACCTGGGTGTGGCTGGTGGATATGAACAAAGCGTTTCCAAAAATGTAAGCACTTGCGGTTAATTAACTGAGATCTGATCACTGAGGACAGACTTTAATAAGAAGGGAATGGTCGGGGTTTTAGTCTGTCTTCTGTTTTTAATGCCGGGTCTGAACGGGGTCACCGTAAATCATCTCTCTGTTTAATAGCCAGGGAAGGAGGAAGGAACAACATCAGCTCGAGTCGCATCCAGCGCATGAGTGACTCGCTTTGAACCGTGACTCATATTGGATCATATCTCTGAGCCATAAAGCATTGAGTGGGTGGTCTTGCAATGGTTTTTATAAATCTTATTTAAAATGAAAGGAAATTAATTCATAGACACCGATTAAGTAATTGTTAACTTGATATTAAAGAACAGTAGTCATCATGGGTAAAGCAGCAAAATTGTGATGTTGTCTCTCTGTATTGTCATCACAGCTCTTTTTTTTTAATTGTCTCATTAGCGATGATGGAGTAGCCGGTCGTAACTGGGGGGGGGGTTAAAGATGCTATTTTCTGCTACTGTTGAAGAAATACACCAAACACCAAGAAATAGAAACAAGACAAAGACATGGAACAAATAAAAACCTCAGAAGCATGAACACAACCCAGAACCTCTAATACCTTCTCAAACAGCTCTGCTGTCTGCAACAAATATTACTTGTGCTTACTCTGTGTTTAGTACGAGTTTATTTTTCCTCTCTGTTTCTCCCGCTCTCTCTCTCTCTCTCCTATTCTTTTTGCAGCTGCAGCGAGGTAAACATCTGAAACTCCCTAAATCTAAAATTTGCACGAGGGAGGGAGGGGGGCTGAAAGCGGCACTCGGTCATTTTCTCCGCCGCAGCTGATCATCTTCCCCTCTCCATAACACAGCTTTTCCTTCTCTCCTCGCTGCCATCAACGGCGGCAATCAGCCGACATCCTTCACCGAGTGCTGAGTAGGACGGCGCGGGGAGGAAGTGGATGTAAGGGTGCAGCTGCTTTACATCAGAGGCCAGAAACTTTCTGACTGCTGACGCCACTGTTATCACTTTCAATCAGGCTTGTTTTGCATTTTGCCTGCGACGCTGTGATACCGAAGTGGCGGTGCATTTTTAAAGCGTTAAAGGTTTGGTCAGGACAGGCGACATAAAGAATAGCATCCTATGAATGTTGTGATCCTGGGGGGTGAGTCTGTGTGCAAGTGGGAGGTCTCTCCTGGGCAGCAGATCTGTGTGGGTGGGTGTGGCCATGACACCTCACAGTGATCCTCTAATTAACCTGATTGGGATATAAAGAGCTGTGAGACTACACCGGCTGCATCCACCATGTTCTAATCATAGCTCCTTGCTCCTGTTCCTAGCTCTTATTCCTTGATCTTTTACAAAGTCAGCATTAAGAGCACCACCATGGGAAGGGAAGGAGCTTCGGACCGCTGTGCTGATTTTGGACCGCCTTCAACTCCGACGTCATCATCGTGACGGAAACGGACATGGACGATGCGAGACCAATCCGGGCCTACACACTTCCACAAAAAGCACTCACTTCTCTCATTTCTGTTAATTTTTGCAAAGTTGGCTTGGCTTATGTGTCACGTCACGCAAAGGATTGTGGGATTCCTTATAGCTACTTAGCGCCAGTGATATGGAGCTAAAACAGTGACAGCTTGCAATGACATCGAAAAAGAGATTTGGCATTGAAAATTTTCAGTTTTTCCGGTACTCCTCATCATCTACCTGCTGTCACTGGTTTAGCTTCATGTCACTACGATCATTAGCTGTATAAGCTAATGAAGATACTTGACCGGAGCTTTCCGTAAGTTCACTGCAGGTAGATAAAGAGGAGTAGCGTAAAAAAGGAAGGCCCATGAAGGGGCCTTCAATTTAGCCCCGCCCCCAACGACAAAACAGTGCCAGCTTGTAGTTACATGGTAGCTGAAGGAACTCTGCAGTGTCAATGAAAACATTTCTCAATTTTACAACGCCAAATCTGTTAAGAACGTGAATCAGGCAAACCCAGTATTCAAGCCAAACAAGTGAGGTCAAGGCAAAAAAACAGGATTTTAATAATGAAAACAGGGACAGGCGGGCTCAATAGTCAAAAGGGCAGTCCAAAATCCGGTACACAAAAAGCAGTCCAAAATAGGCAGAGGTACAGACAGGGCAAAGCAAGCTCGGATAACCATGGGACAGAATTAAGTCGGTAAACCGGTAAATCAGTCAGACAGGGCAGGAAAAACAGATCAGGGAACAGGCTGGCTCAGAATCAAAAAGGCTCTCGGGTTATCATCAACAGGTCAATCAAGAAAAGAACGCTGGAACAAAACTCACCGTGGCTCGTTAATGATCTGGCAGAGAACTGAAGACCGAGGCAGAACTATATAGTGGAGTGAGCAGGTGAACGGGAGTGAAGACTAATTACAAGTGACAGGTGGAAACTGAACTGAACTGATTGGCTAGTGACTGGAGGTTGACAGGTGAGCAGAACTGATTGGCTGGTAACTGGTGTTTGGGGAGTGACAGATAAACAGATTGAGTGAGCTGGTAGATTGCTGGGAAGAGACAGAACTGAACTGGAAACATAAGTAAAATCAAACTACAATAAAATCTAACCTATTCCATAAACCAAAACTAATCCAGAACCTAAACCTAAGACTAAACACAACACACACAGGCTATAATAGAAACCAAACAAGAAAGAGCCCAGAACCAAAACTGATTTTAAAGACCGGAGAGTTAACTAATAAATACACCAAAATAAACAAACAGCTGAAACAAAACCCAAATCCTGACAAAATCTCTTTTCAATGTCGTTGCAAGTTGTCACTGTTTTGGCTCCACACAGTGAGCAACATCGCAAGCTTCTTATACTAAATTAGCTCTGAGAGGAAGCATACAGGCTCCTTTTCCTACCTCCTTGTTGACTAAACTATTCGTACAGCACTTATCATGGTGACTGCTGACGCACTTCCGCTTTGGCTAAAGATTCTTTAAAAATTAAACCCTTTCAGATGCATCCACTGGCTTTTCTGGGCATCAATCTACATGATTTGAATCATGCCTCAAGTTTTTCTGAGTCCGTAGTCTAGAAAAGACCTTTTGTATTTTTACCTGTATTTTTACCTTGTTCAACTCCATGCTTCCCAGAACCGGTGTTAAGAAATCTGCATGACAGTGACCTCCTGGACGGACATCCACGATCAGTTTCTACAGCTCCTTCTTCTTCTGTGGTTACTCTATCTGTCCGCTTACTCAACGATTGGTGCCGTTCCTGCCTCAACCTCCTGACTTCATCACTGCGACGGTAACGAACAAATCTTCTGGATTCAAACTCACAAAACCGGTGTTACGTTCTCCCCCACTTCCACCATCACCGTTCAACCTGTACGTCTGCACTCAGAAATATCCACATGTACACAACCGCTACTTCAAATAACTGGTTTATCTCACCCGTCAGGAGAGCCGATTGTCCCCGAAGCCTCTTTTAATCATTGTTCTGAACTGTGTTTTTCAAATAGTCAACTTTGCTACATTCAATGTCCTGATTTTTCTGCACACTGCAAAAACGGAACTAAAAATAAGTTAAATGTTCTTAAAATTAGCGTATTTGTCCTTGATTTGAGCAGGTAAATAAGATGATTTGCCAATGGAATAAGATTTTTGCGCTTAAAATAGGAACAATTCATCTCTATCATCTTATTTCAAGTGCAGGATGTCTAATTATCTTATTTTAGGGGGTCAAAATACTTATTCCATTGGCAGATAATCTTATTTACCTGCTCAAATCAAGGATAAATACGCTAATTCTAAGGACATTTTACTTATTTTTAGATCTGTTTTTGCAGTGCATGTCGGACAAAACGCTTCCTGGAACCATGACAATAAACTATACACTGCAAAAACAGAAATAAAAATAAGTAAAATTTTCTTGAAATGAGTGCATTTGTCCTTGATTTGAGCAGGTAAATAAGATAATCTGCCAATGGAAATAGTAATTTTACCCCTAAAATAAGGTAATTAGATATAATGCACTTGGAATAAGACGATGGAGATGAGTCGTTTCTATTTTAAGTGCAAAAATCTTATTCCATTGGCAGATTATCTTATTTACCTGCTTAAATAAAGGACAAATACAGTCATTTCAAGAAGATTTTAACTTATTTTAGTTCTGTTTTTGCAGTGTATTTCAATATGCTGCTTCAGTGATGCCGAGAAAGATTTACACTTCTTTGTGAAAGTAAACACAAACCTTATACTGCTTCACACTTTGACACATTTTACATTTTGTATTCTGCCCCCCTTCACTTTCTATCCCTAAATAAAATGCTTAGTGTCCAACTGCCTTAACGACTCCTCTCTGCGGTTAGCTAAAATCCGTGCGAGGCAAAAACATCTGGTGAAAAAGCACATCTGTGTGTTTGAGCGGCAGAAAACCAAGCATCCTGAACACACCATCATAACGTGGGGATACCTCGTTCAGCAGAGCAGAAAGGTTGGTCAAAATCGATGGCAAGATACATGGAAATACAAGACAAAACTGGAAGAATACCTCTTGGCGGCTGCAAAACACTTGAGGCGAGGTTCACCTTCTAGCAGGACAAAGGACCAGAATATCCATCTAGGGCTTTAATGGAAAGAAGCTTTAGAGATGATTTCACAAATAAGAATTGTTCATGAAATGAAAAAACATGGACAACCCTGAGCCTCCGTTTCATCAGACCGTCGTACAACAACAGAGTTTCTTCAGTCAGAGGCTTCTCCGGAGTCCCTGTAAGACAGACAGGAGACATGGAAACCCCATGTAACATGAGTTACAACATTTTAATTTTTCCTTTGGGAAGTATTTTTGAATGGAAGTGAGCTGAATTTACAGAAACCCTAGGAATGTATGGCGAGAAACAAACAAAAACAAAGTTTGGGCCCTCTTTGTTCAATCTGAATGAGCTTAAAGTTTTAGTTCTCTTTATGTGCAAATCTGATAGAGACTATCTAAAAGACCTGCCGCTGTGATTATAGCAAAAAGCGGCTCTACAAAGTATTACTCAGTACTCATGTATTACTATTAAAGCAAGGGACCGCAGATACAAGCCTGGCAGCCGGCTTTCAGTTTCTGATGTTAAACTTATTATTATTAGAGAGAGAGATGCATTCATCAATGTTAGAGAAGATATTGCAGAGATTGGATGAAGTGCTGAAGACCCAGTGGACCACATTTGACTCCAATTAGCCGACCCGAGCGTCAGGACCAAATGTCACCACAACTTATGATCAACTACGTATAAAAAGCTACGGGAAACCGGGACAGAAGTTAGGATAAATTGGCTTTTTTCACCGGTGCTATATTACACTGGAGTTGGGTCGCAGAGGGACGAGTGGATGTGATTCAAGTTCAGATGAGACAAAAACAGAAGCTGGGCCTTACTCTGAAAAAGACTCTTAAAACTGTATGGCAGAGAGCGGTCTGTGCTGTCAGAGACTCATCGTTTGCAGCTGCTGGAGTTCATGGTAGCTGATAAGTCTTTGCAGGTTGTTGAGCTAATGATTGTTAGCATGTCTAAAATGTTTGTGTTTCTGTCTCGTTCATTTCTCCACTTGCAACAACAAAAAATGCAAAGTGAGTGAAAGATTGCAATCCTATACACAAGCAGTGTGTTCAAAGCAAGTCCAACCAGTTGACCTCAGTTACCAGACAAGATGTCTAAGTTTCTAGTGCTGAAATGGGAAAGAAGTCCACTTTTTGTCCACCAGCGAAGTGCTGCCTCCATAGCTGAAGCACGGGTCCTTTCCCTGAAAGTCCTGCTTTAAGGAATGTCTGTAATGGCAGAGACTGTGTCATTTCAAAAATCTTAAAGTATTTCTGCATGTCAAACTTTACAAGCTGAAGAAATGAAGAAGTTTTTATCAAGAAAAAGATGCTTAGAAAATGTGTCTCAGGGGAAAAATGTCTGTTGCCTTGTCAGATCCAGAGAGAGGAGTAGAAGGTGGGACAGTCTTTAGGGGCTGGCACCAGTCAGACGAAAGAACAGAAAAAAAAAAAACAAAGTACAACGAGAAATGCTCGGCATGCTGTGACTGCGTTAAATACTTGGTTCCTGTTACTGGAAAGCCGCAGGCATCCAGTTAAAGATGAGGCTTCACTCGTCTTTCTGTTGTTTATCAAGTTCTCAGTTTAGTCCGCCTTACAGTTCCTTTGTGTATAGTTCTACAAAGTACACAGATAAATAAAAATCACCAATTAGATCATTAGTCACAAAGTCTGGGCAAATTATTAATCAAACGTTTGACATTAGCTTATCAATACTTCCAAACAGATAATACATAGTGAAATACTTCCTAGACAGCAAGATAACTTCATTATCCTAAATAAGGAAGATATTAAACATCTCCCTATACAATAGAAAACTCTATATAAACATAACAATAACTTCCTTTAACATTTGTCATGCTAACATGCAATATCCTATGATGCGTTAACTAAATACAACTAAGAATATTAAACTTTAAATGGTATTTATCTACAGTTAGCTGCATGTACACAAAGCGCTGTCTTGAATAATCTTAAACAACTTTAAAACAACTAAAAGTCTGTGTTGCTCCCTTACAGTCATCCTGCACTCATCTCATTTCTGTCCTGTGCTGCTACTTTGTAAATCGCAGAATATTGGGGCTTTTATGTGCCGCCGTTAATTGTGATTGGTGCAGAGCAGCTTCAGTGCACAGGCAGGAAAACGTCTAGTCTTTTCCACAATGACTGTATTGGCTACAGAATTGTTCACCGTTTGGCGTACTCTCTTTGCAGTGAGACGGTGTCAGGTTCAAAACCTCTCTGGTTCATCATGGGTTTGCTGCGTACCACACCTGCCTTCAACGGTCTAAACACAGACCATCCATCCATTTTCCATCACCCTTATCCCTGTTGGGGTCACGAGAGGTGTTGGTGCCTATCTCCAGCTTTCAATGGGCGAGAGGCGGGGTACACGCTGGACAGGTCGCCAGTCTGTCGCAGGGCAACACAGAGACAGACAGGACAAACAACCATTCACACACACTCACACCTAAGGAGAATTTAGAGAGACCAATTTACCTAACAGTCATGCTTTTGGACTGTAGGAGGAAGCCAGAGTACCCGGAGAGAACCCACACATGCACAGGGAGAACATGCAAACTCCATGCAGAAAAACCCAGCGCTACCCACTACGCCACTGTGCAGCCCCCTGAACCCATACCTGCTATGCTAATTCCCACAGTTATTACCCCCCAGGAGAGACCATGTGTGTGTATGTTGTCCATGATGGAATGGTGATGTGTAGTAGCCCATTGAACATGTAAGATAAACACCAGCAAAGGTTAAGCAGGCAGAGAAAGTATGTGCAAGGTCAAAGTGTTGATGCCAGTTCTGCCCTTTTCCCGTCCTTCATGTCCAAGATGTGTTTTTCCTCCAAAACAGTCGATTGGACCGGCAAAGTTACCTGGTCCGGGGGTTGGGTTTTGTGGACGCCCGATTTCACTTGATTAACGTGTTTAGGACCAATGACACACCTGCAATATTCAAGACACCAGAGACCACTTACCCGTGCAGATTACTTTGGTTTGGCTTGATTGAAATGTTTTGTAAAGAGTTTTTTTCAAGGAGGGTTTGATGATCTAGCCTCATGAGACCATCCTGATCTCGCGAGCTTTCAAGGTTTCACTCGCAGATCAGTCTGGCTACTCTCCGTTAAAGAAAATTTGGAGCCGTTCACCAAACGAACGTCCAATCAGCGTTGGCTTTGAGGCGGGTTAAGGTGTGACGCAACGGGAAGCGCGTCAGTTCAGTCTAAAGAACATGGCGGCTTCAGCTGATGAAACTAGCGTTAGCGTGGCTATCGAGCAAGTTTTATCGGAATTACAGAGTATTTCTTTGCTGAGCTAACGAGCCTTTACCTGCAGCAGCAAGAGTAGCTTGGCTTGTGGTTGTGTTTTCGTCGTCGCTCTGTTACGTGCGACGACGAATCTGATTGGTTCATTTGGCCCGTCTATCACCAACATAGGCCAATCAGCTAACCAGTATTTTCGCCCCTTCCCAAAGTTACTTCAACGGAAGGTTTCCAGATGGATATGCGCAGCAAATCCATCTGGCGGAGTCAGGTAATTGATGATCGGAGTTGATGGGAAAATAACAATGACCTAGGTAAAGATGACCTTTCTGTATGTTCAACGGCTGCGAGGGTTTCAAACTCTGATCTTGAGGGGCCAGTGTCCTGGTACACTTAGATGTGCATCTGGTTCAAGAAGTCGCATCATCATCATCATTCTCATCATCATTCATTTGTGAAGAGCTTTACAAATCAAAAGGTAACCAAAAATAACCTTGAGTCTTGAGTTCTTCTGGGGATGTAAAAGCTTGATGAGGTACAGAGGTGCCAGACAATTAAGCCATTTAGAAATTAAAAGCAAAATCCTAAAAAACAAACAAACTATTGTATAAGAAATGGATAGCAAGGCGTGGGAATACAAAATCTGGGTGATATGTTCTTGTCTTGTCCCTGGTGGCAGAAAGCTAGCAGAACTTCGAACCAGCCTGCGGTACTGCTCTGGTGTTAAGGAAGACCAAGTTGGTGTAAATTTATTAATGGAAGGCTCGTCTGTATTGTTGAATATGACATTTCTCATCTGTTTCTTTATTTTCTTGAGAATACTTACATTCTCTGAAGGTTTAGGTTGGGACAGTTTAGTTATGGCAGTCATCAAAGCAAAGCAGGTATCAGCAAACAGGCTTAAATAGGAGGCAGCCGGACTTTCGCTCAGTTCTTTTTTCATTCATATCCAGTCTTTGTCAATTCCCGCGGCTCGCACTTGAGCTCATATGACCCAGTTAACTGAGAATCTGAGCAGGCACAAAGCGGGTGTCAGTACTTTTGCCATGTGAACTGCTCGACTTGACTTTGGATTTGATCAAACACGGCGGACCAACAGTAGATCTCATTTCTGCGCAAATCATCCATGACTGTGGAAACTTCCGTCTGGTACTCAAGCAGCCTGGGTTCTGTGCCCCTCTACTTCCCCTCCAGACTCTTAAGCCTTCGCTTCCAAATGAAATGCGACGTTTGCTTTCATGTGAAAAGAGCTCTTTGGCCAACCGGCCCTTTCTTTTTGCCTAAGCTTTGAAAAGACACTTCTGACATCTCTGTTTCAAAGGGGCTCTGTTCTAGACACGTCTCTGTCGGGTGACTCTCAAAGGACTGACTCCAGCTTCAGACGCAGTCTTGTGGGTCTCCCATAAACTCTGGGCTTTGCCTGTGGTTTCTTTTTCTATCTTTTCCTTCCACTAAACTTTCCACAAACGGCATCGTTATAAATTACCTTTGGTGTCGTACCCTCCTTATAGACTGTGCCAGTGACTATCTGCTGGACAACTGTCACGTCAGCAGCCTTCCTCTGTCCTCACAATGATCTTACCAATTTTGTACTAAAATCCTTTTCTATTTGAAGAAACGTTCACAAAGAGATATATTCACAATGCACTGAAATAAACACTTCAAATGTATCATTCGGAGTGTAATTATTCCAGAAAATTTAGCATTTTTTGAATTAAATTGGCTGTTATGGACAGGTGACCTCTCCAGGGTGTTGAACCCAATGCATCTTTGCACAGATAAGCGGGTTTAGACAATAAATGGGTGGAATTGATTTGGGGATATTGACGTTTGAAGGATATTCTATATTATTAAGATGCAGATGCGCTTCATATTGCGAAAAGCCTCCAACATTAAAAATAATTGGTTGACTGCAAAAAGGGAACCTAAAGTAAGTAAAATGTTCTTGAAATGAATTTATTTTTCCTTGAATTGAGCAGCTAAATAAGACAATTTGCCAATGCAATGAGTATTTTTACCCCTAAAATAAGATATTTAGATATCCTGCACTTGAAATAAGATGATGGAGATGAACTGTTCTTATTTTAAGTGCAAAAATCTAATTCCATTGGCAAATAATCTTATTTACCTGCTCAAATCAAGGAAAAATACTCTAATTTCAAGAACATTTTACTTACTTTTAGCTCACTTTTGCAGTGTTGAACAGGTTACGCCTCCTTATGTGGAAGTATGAAAACGTGTTAAACCACATCAACTTTTCAGACCTTTGTGCCTTTTCTCCCGAGTTGGACAGTTTTTTTTTTTTTTTATGTGCACCTTGGAAAGGTATAATCCACATGATGGGAAACTTTTCATTCGAGTCTAGTAGAAGCAAATATTTCCAGGCGGATGATGATGCTGGAGATTGGACGGAGGAGAAGCGCGAGCGATGATGATGGAGGAGCCACAAATCAGCCCGAGAAGCGAGAACGAGCGGAGGAGAATGGAGAGGAAGGACTGAGATAAGAGCGGTGGGGCAGGCGGCGAGTGGCCGGAGCACCGAGAAGTGACGGCAGCTGATCTCTATTGATCCCCACAGACAGCTTCATTATCAGCACTTACTGGACACATGGTGAATTCACAAACACTTCCTCCTGTGTGCTGCACTACCTGGAGCCAATGATGTCCATATTATTGCCTCCAGGTATTGTTTTTTTTGCTTCTTCTGTAGTTCGAAGGCCATTTTGTTGCGTTTATTTACCTTTAAAGCTTAACAGAAAACGGATCATATGTTTTGGGTGGGTGGAAAAAAAAGACCACATTCTGTCATTTATTGTCATAAAATTACTTCTTTTGCCTGTTTTTCTTATTCCCAAGTACAGGGCCATCCACACAAAGGATATCCATGGTAACAATTGATCTGGTGGTTGTAGCAGTGCGATCTCACTGAAAAATGCAGAGAAAAACCCTAAATTTAATTACTGCTTCTTTATTTATGTAGGGTGAACTGAGTTGGCAAAAGTTATCTCGTTAATATCTTCTATAAAGTAAAAGTCACTGAACTTTTACTTTTAATTATTATATATATCTAATGTGGTTGTATATATATCTTATATATCTATATCATATATATATCTAATATATATCTATATATATATATCTCATTTGTATCTCTCTATATATCTATCTCTCTCTATATCTTTGTCTCTATGTATATATGTAATATCCTTATATCTACTAATATCTCATATATATTTTTATATATATATATATATATATATATAATCATATGTGCGTGTATGGGTGATACGATAGGGCTCAGAGGGGTGTAGTAACAAGTTACATTTTCTCAGTTACATTTACTTGAGTAAATTTTTGAACAAAATGTACTTTTAGGAGTAATTTTACTGCACTGTACTTTATACTTTTACTTGCCTCATATCATTACTCAAGTATCGCTACTCCAACTTTAGTAAAATTTCTAGCTACTCTACCTAATGCGAGTAACTTCATGAATAAACAACAGACCAAAATGCACCAGAGAGGCAAACACCTAGAGTTTATATTAAAGTGAAATTTCTTATTTGTTATTTTAATGCTATTTTCTATCTGCAGAGCTTATTGGTCAAATGAACGTACAGTAAACAATAGATATTGTCATTGGAAGTACTTTGCACTGTTCTAATATACTGTATATACATTAAATGCTGTGAGTGTTGCTTTCACGTTTAATGTTGAAACTATGATTTAGAAAAAGTGTTTCTCCTGCCTGAATTTGTTGTTTTGTAATTGTGTTAGTCTTTAACATTTTTCATGTTTGTCCTTAAAATATCAGAGTTTGCACATCACCTTATGTTTTTCTCTTTCTGATTACATCATTTTTAAATATTAAATCCTCCATTGATATGATTAGTTACTCAGTACTTGAGTAGCCTTCTTACCGAACACCTTTTTACTCTTCAGTAATTTCTTGGCTGACTACTTTTTACGTTTACTTGAGTGAAAACATGTTGATGTAGTGCCACTCTTACTTAATTTCTGGCTACTCTAGCCTCCTCTGGATGTGACACAGTGGCTCTTTACTTTTAAGCCACTTTTCAAAACTGGAAAGACAGGAGAACATGACCTGAGGGTGGCAGAGACCAAGCTAACCTTTTTTTTCTCAATCTGATTATTTATTCCTAATCTTAGGAATTGCACCTTTAGTTTGGCTTTATAGTCTTTTTGTTTGTATTAAGTTTGGTTTTCATGATGATCATTTCATGATCATCATTTATCTAATTCCATTTTACTTCCTTCTGACTGACTGTGTGATTGTTTAGTTAGTTTAATACAGGTCTGTTTTGTTTATTTGCAGGTCATAGATTTTATTACTGTTTGTTATTGTCATGTGTTTCATTTATTGTGTGTACAGCTCTTTGGTTCTGTGGGTGTTTAAAGTGCTCCACAAAGAAAGCATGTATGATTAAAAGTGGGATTGTGACGATTGTATACCAGTTTTATGAACTACATTTGGATTTTAGTTTACTTCTATTATGTTTATTTATTGAAAATCAACTGTTTAGATTGATTTTTAAACAGTAAAGTAATTGTATTAATGAATAATTAATGTAGTTTGATTAGAATTATTGTTTCTATACTTTTCCGTTATTATTTGTGATCTTAGTTTTAACACTAATCAGGAGTTCAGGATCTGGGCTTCAAACAAACAATCCCTCTTTAACTATACAACTTATTTGTGCTTCCCTCATGATTTATTCTTTGTGTGTTTGAATTGTCTTTGCTGTTGTTTGTTTTATCGTTGCCTCTTGTTTGTATCTTACGTAAAGCGTGGTGCGGCGCCCCCGGCTGTGCACAATAAGTGCTCTATGAATACAGATTGATTCAATTAAGGCAAATGTGTGTTGATTTTCTTTTTTTAGAAAACGACTTAAAGAAAATAACCTTGTGTTCTCCGATCTACATTCAGAGCACAAATTAAAAGGTTTAACACAACTGGACTCTATATCTTTGGAGGGGAAAAAAAACAAGCTGTACACGTGTTTATTGTCTGTTGTTTTTCTGTGCGTACGTCCGGAGTATGGCCTGAAAGGAATTTCCCCACTGTAACACGCGGTGGCAATATAGAGTCTTGAGTCTTAGAATAAATCTTCATTGGATGCCAGTGGGTGTTGTGTTAATGAAAGGCTGAATATTTGGGGAAGACAAAAAAAACACTTCATGGCCCCAGGTGAATATGGCGGAGGGTCTGTGATGCTGTGGGCCGTCATTGGGTCTTTCGACAGCATAATGCTCCGAGTAAACACTGGAATGGTACACAAGACCCAGAATCAAGCCTCCTCTGTGGTCACCGGCCTTAAATTTCTGCACTTATCTAGGGAATTTATTTGAAGGTTTTATACGCGTCTTTATTCCTCTAAGTTCAGATCTCACAATACGTCCATGGACCCTCTGTACCATATACCCATTTATTTTTTGCTTCACACACTTGGCAGCCGCTCCAGTCTACTTGTCGTCTCTGTCGTCTCTGTTGTCGTCTTTTTGTTTGCAGGGGAGCGAGGCGGTCGGGTTGACCGCGCCACGCCTGGGCCAGCGTTAAAAATCTCCCTTCCAGCCATTTGCGATCTGGCCCTCTTTCTTCTTCTGTGACCCGGTTGGAGCAGGCGGCTCTTATTCCTCAGCATCTTCGCTGGCGGGCATTGCTGCCAGCTGACTTTACACCTTTTGGACAAATTTTTTCTTACCAAATAAAAGTGGTATTCATATTTTGGAAAAAGCTCGCCTGCCTCCCATCACTGTCGCAGCCTCCGAATGGGGTTGTGAAACCCGAATAAAGCCTCCGTCTTTTGACTGCACCGTGGGACACTTGGTCCAATGTCACTTTGAGGAAGGAGGCCAGGCTAAACGGGCGTCGCTTGCTGATTTATTCTTATTATTTTTATTTTTCACGACCAAAGCGCGATTGGTCAAATCGATGCGAAGGGAATCCAGCTGCCCTTGGCATCAAATCAATCAGTGGAAACAATGCACAGACGCAGTGAACACACATGCACCTCTGTTATGGGCGCTAGGGGCCTTTATGGGCGCGGTTTGCATACTTTCGTTTTCTAGGGGTTCTCCGGCTTCATGAAGCTGCTGCATGAAGGAATAATTCAAGTTCTCCGATAATAATTGTAATTCTCTGGTGTCAAGACAAAGCTCTTTGGTAAAAAGTTTCTCGGTAATAATCAGTGTCACTCAACACAAGCGGTGAATTAGTGAGCGCCGATCCAGGCTGATCACCCTCTGATGGATTGAGGTATAAACGAACGAAGGAGGAGGAGTAAAACGTTGTGTTTTCAAAGTCGCAGCAAAAATTATTTGTAGGACTCTGCTACTAATAAAAATGTCTGAAAGCCATTAGCAATATATGAGAAGATATATTCTCCATAATCGAATATTTCATCTTCACTTCAAATGACGTTTATTTCTGCTATTAAAGTCAAAGGTTCAAAAATATTTATGTATGTCTGTTGTTATGAGCTGATATATTGTTATGATATAACTATTCTGATATTTGATTTGTTTTTATACACGTCTTTATATAATTATGGAACGCAGAAGCTGGCCACTATAGTATGTGCAGGAAGGAAGAGCTGATTTCCTCACAAGGAACCTGCCACTCACCTCATGAGTGGGTGCATGGTTAAATTCTGGAGTGGTCAATTAGAATATATTCAAATGCAAATAAATAAAGCTGAAATAAATGTAATCTTCTTTTTACATCTTTATTAGTCTAATTTCAAGATTTAAAAAGTGAGATTTATTTCACAGATATTTACAGAATCCATAACATGAAATGAAGTAAGACAAACAGTAATATAATAATTCTTATTTATTTTTCAGAATTATAGCTAAATACTTGTGGCCACAACATTTACCTCACAAACAGAACTTCAAACAAATGATGAGCCTCAGTTTTACTGGGTTTCTTGATCAGATTAAAATCCGACATCATACTGAAATAGGTTAATTTGAATATTATTTTTTTAATTAAACCTTGTTTTATACAGGTAGTCTCTTTGAGAAACAAGTTTTCATTTACAAGAGAGACTTGTTTGCATTTATTTAAAAACTCCTCATCATGAGGATTTGGGTCTTGAAACATATATACGCGTTTATTTCCATCTTAGAACTTATTTGGGAATAACATCTTTCTAGGTTTATATGTAATGCTCTTTAAAGCCATCTAAACCTCTAACTCCAGCAGACTTTTCTGTTTGATTTCTGTTTTCTTTTTCTTCATTCTATATGAACGTTCAGTTGTTGGTATGTTTTCTTACGTCAACTTCATTTTAAATTTATACCTCCAACCTCATATATGGCTAAAAATATGTGTTATATTGCAGCATAAACCACTGGTGACCTTAAATTCTTTGCTTTTTCTAAAAAAAATATATATAAATTTCAACAATTAAAATCTAATTTTACATTTAGTTTGATTTTTGGAGCTACGAGGTTTTTGTCTTACCTCACAATCTTTTCTTACCTTCCAGTGTAGATTTCCCGATTGGCTGTCATTCATAGTTCTGTTCATTTCTATTTTTTTTAAACTCTTACCATCATAAAACAACTCTCATGTTTAGATATTTTGGGTTGAAAACCATGATGAACACAGAGGTTAAGCCCAAAGACCTCGGGGGGGGGGGGGGGGGGGGGGGGGGGCTGTTATGGCTCAGATTTATCTGGTTTGTTTCACAAAAACATTCCTTTATGCAGTTTTTAGATTTCTTTCATTCTGTAAAAACAACATTCACACATGCAATAGTATTTAAAAAAAATTTTTCACTGTGCCCTGGCGTAAAAACGTGCATACTTATGCTGCCCTACAAATGTCCCTAAATTATCATAAACAACAGAATAATCAGAGGGATTTCATTATATTGCTCAAACTCAGAGGTTTCCATGCAGTGTACTAAGAGTGGTACAGTTTGGGGAAGCCCAGGTGATGATGTCATGGTTTTATAGGCTTGTGATTGGACCGTTTCCACCAAGAGGCACAACTGTGGGTGTACTTTAAAACATACTCCCTCCCTTTGCAACATCATGGATAAATGAAACTGTATCAGAGCTTTGGGGACCTCCACAAGCCAGACTCTTCCTTGGGTAAAATTCCCAGAAAAACCATGGGAATGTCCAGCCATCAAATAAGAGTTTTTTTCTTTTTTTTTTTTTTTTTTTTTTTTTTTTTGCATTTTAACCCAAGAACAAAGCCACAGACCTTGTGAAGATGCAGGCTGAAGCTTTTAACTGTCATTATCAAGGGTAAAACAAGTCTTTTACTGAAATGGGCTGAAAAGCCACTCACTGAGGAAGAAGCCATTTCTGCAGAAGCGACATAAAAAAGCTAGAATAAAGTTTGCAGATATATCTCATCCATTTTGATAAACAGTCTGAAGCATAAATGTAGAAATATAAGAATTTTTAATTCATAATTAATGCCCACTAAATACCAAGGGCATTTAAGAACATGTTTGAAACGGAAGAAACTAAAAAAAAAAGGAAAAGAAAAATGTCTTCCCTTATTTTGCCATTTAGCAAACAAATATAAATGTAGTAATCCTAACTGATTTGATTGGTTAATTGGATGTAAAACAGGAACTATTTAAAAAAACTACTTAAAATTAGTTTTTTCTTCAAGCATGAATGTTGGACCAGTTGTAATCCTCATTTACAGGTCTGTTGGGAGAAAGAGAAATATATGTTTGAAGAGAAACTCATCATTTCTACGTATCAAAAAGTCTAAATATAAAATATAAACTAAATCTACTTCACATGAAAAAAAAAATCCATCTAACAGTGATGCTGTCTAAAACGAGAAGCTGCTGTCACAACAGGAAACATCCGGTTGGTTTTGGAGTAAAAAGGTGTGACGCTTCTCCCCTACATCGCATCGAGGTAAAGAACACTGAACGTAGGGACGTGATCCGTTTAATGGGACCCTGCGGAGCTTGGCATTTAACAGCGATTATGCAAAATTACAATAACAGCTATAGGCGTGCAAAATTACATTTTACACTTAAATTCGCAAGGAGTGGCTGACTGACGAATGGAGACGTTTTGGACTCAGCTCTTGTCGCCTGGCAACCGCTTCCTCCCAAGAAAAGTCACACAAACCCATGAAAAAAAAAAAAAAAAAAACCTGATTAAACTAATGAGGTTTAACTCAGAAATTAATGAGCTTCAGAAATAATGCCAGTCAAATTTACTCCCTAGGAAACAACCGACTAAGAAATTTGATTTGATTTATTTGCTAGTAGATTAGGTACCAGACTGTTTTAAGAAAATAAAAAAAAGTATTTTGATTTGAAAGTCCTGCCCGTTAAAAAGGTTCTCACACAAGCCATCGTTACAGTAGCTGCAGCCACTGGATAGAAGATACTTTTAAAATCGTTGTGTTGGATACAATAAATCATGCTCGGTAACCTAGAGTGAGCAGGAAAAAAGCAAAACAAAACTATTCTGTCTGTCTCTGTCAGAGATGAGGATGGTGGGATAAGGGAAGTGGAGCCAGGAGAGGAGGCGACAGCTGTGGGGTAGGAGCTGCTCCCCAGACCGTTTGTGCTTTGACTTTACTGTAATTTTTCCCCGGTGGTAGGAGCAGAAAAAAAGTTAATTTCCTGGGCGACTGAGGTCTTTAGCAGGGTTGTTTCCCCTGTTTGTTTGTTTTTTTATTCCATACTGGGAAGCTGAACATCCACAGTCCTCAGCGCCGTTTCTTATCACACGGGCCTCGTCTCTCATGTTATTCGCAGCGCAGCTGGAAAACCAGACGGTTCTTCAATAACACACAATGCTATCATATCTAACACTGAATGCCCATTGGGGGAAAAGGGGTGAAAACTGGGTTAGCAAATGCTAATCACCGCTTTATTTCTTCAAGTATTTCAAGTAGTTTTTCAATAACACAGAGCTATCAATGTCGCTTTTTCCATTTTTTCCCATTAACGCCCATCCATCCATCCATCCATCCATCCATCCATCCATCCATCCATCCATCCATTAATGCCCATCCTCAGAGAACTTTTGAATGCACCAGTCTACTAAATTATATCACTTCTATACATTATTTGATAACTACTTTCCATTCTGTTTGCTATAACAGCTGTTTTACTGTTTTTGCCTCATAATAAATTAAACCTTTGCTTTTATAAATAGATAGATAGATAGATAGATAGATAGATAGATAGATAGATAGATAGATAGATAGATAGATAGATAGATAGATACTTTACCCACTAAACTAATGTTTAAGTGGTTAGAAATTATGTATCATAAGAAGTGAAGGAAATAATAATGAACTACAGAAGAGGGAAAAACATTTAGTTACACAATAATTTCCTCTTTAAACAAGCTTTTTTTTTCACTTAAGCAACACAGGTGGAATACAAAATGTGGAAGCCCCTACAAAGCACCGCAGGCGGTGCGATGGCTAGGCATTAATAAATAAGAAAGGTGTCTCTGATTTCCACAGAGGGAGGTTTTGCTCTCACTCGCCCCCCCCCCCCCCCCCTCCTGCCTCCCGACCAAGTGATGCAACACAGTTGGACCTTCTCTGCAATGTTAATTTATTTAAAAGCAGTTTAATAAATACGGTTCAGGCAATTTGCCTGACTTTGAAAATAATATGCAAACAAAAATAAATAAATATGCAGACCTCGCTAGAAGACGGGAGCGGTTTTGGCCCATTTACTTATTTATTTTTGCAACACCAGCTGTGCAACAAGTTGCTTGTTTCTCTTTTGTTTCGTTGCTCCAAAATTACCACCAGTAATTTTTTTTTTTTTGCAGTAATCTGTCTGATGCAATCAGTTGTGGTTTGAGTCATATGTTTTAGCTGGGAGTTACGTAAATAAACATGCATAAGGGCAGATTTTCTTCTGAATGCATGCCTGTTCTAAACTTTGTCAGCCCAGAAGCTTGTCGGCTTGGGAGGAATATCTTTGAAGCAGGCTTGCCTTTTGGAGGCGCCTGCAAGCCCCAGGTCTCCAACATTTTGCCTCTGCTATTGGCCTTGTACATCCGCCCCTTTTAGTGCTATAAAAAACAACAAAAAAATGACCCATGAAAACCAAATAATGAACATATTCGGGGTGGTTTAGCAACTTTTGCACTGCCTCCTTGCAGGTTTTCCTGCGATCTGCACCTTCTACCCATTCTGTTGAGGACGCACGTATTTTATCTCCTACTAGATGCATGCATTGAGTCCAGACGACCTCCTCCGCACGCCTATGGACGTCCAGTCAACCTTAAACCGCGACTGTTTCACTGCACACGAGTGTGTCGCCGCAACTCTGACATGCAGGTTAACAGAATAACCGCAATGATAATGAAGCCGCAATTTCCCCAGGACCCCTTGCTGCTCTCAGGTAATTGGTGTGTTTACAGATAGAAATATTATAGCGCCTGTGTGTGTGTGTGTGTGTGTGTGTGTGTGTGTGTGTGTGTGTTTGACTGCATATGTTTAGGCTGTGTGTGCATGCGGACAGGTGGGCGGTCGTGTTTGGATAGTTGACAGCCGAGCGTGAGGGATGACATCTCTATCCTACCATTACAGAGAGATGAGAGCGAAGGATGAATCTGTTGGTCCATGTGATTTACTGGAGGTGGGGGGGGACTGTCTGTGAGGGGGCTTTCCTTTATTACACACGCACACACACACTCTTACACCCTTTTTTTTCAAGATAGCCTCTGTTTATTGGAGGGGGGGGGGGCGGTTCTTGCACACGCAGGCGGACATGTACATTCTGGCGTTGTTGTGTAGGGGCATGAGACCTAAGCTGACAACCATGACAGATGACATCTTTATCTAGCTCTTTCAGGAGGCTTTTTTGGCCCGTGTGTGTGTGTGTGTGTGTGTGTGTTTATATATGCGAGTGTTTCAGTTTCAGGGTCATGTCTGCCCGCAGGCATTTTGGACTCCATTCCAGTAGGGCGGGATGAGAGGGAGGGGTTGTTGCGATTCACACCCCAGGAATGTCTGTACTCCCCTTTCCCTCTTCTGGGAATTTCCTTTTCTCTTATCCCACTTTTCTTTTCTTTTTTTTTCCCCCTCTCCTCTCCGCAGCTCTCACTCATCCCTTCATCCCCGAGGTGACAGGCGAGGAGGGAGGAGGAGGCAGGGCCCGGACGCACACCTGGTTTGTTTTTTTTTTGTTTAAAAAAAACGAAGATGAGAAAATCAGAGGGAGAGGCGGACAAAAGGGAGAAGAAAAAAAAATGGGAGATAGTCCTTGAGGTAGTCCTTTGGATCTCGGGTTTAGTGATTCAGGTGCCTTTGAACAAAAGTGTACGGGTCCTTGCATATTTTTGCGCTCAGTTTATTGTCCTTGATTGTTTTGTGCGCCGCCGAGCTTCCTTATGCATCCTTTATCTTGCATGCATGTCCGATATATAAGTGTAATAAGCCATTTGGCAGGAGTCCATCGTCCCAAATACACTGAAGTAGGATGAAAGTGTCTGAATCCGCAGAGATTGAGGAGTAACTTTTACAGAATTATGCTGAAAACTTTTATTTAGACTGTGTTACTTTAGTTGAAAGTCAGCAGCTTTATTTTTTCTTTCAGGGATGGCCCCTCCGTCACTGCCGTGTTTGTCCTGATGAATATGTCCTTCATAATCCTAGACAAAAAAAAGAAAAAAAGAAGTCATTATTCAGACGTCTTTAGAATGGTTTTATTAATTTCTCGATAGGATTGTTTCTTCTTCGTTTTTTCTAGGCGGCTCTGATGTTATCTCTTCTTTAGGTGAGTAATTAACTCCGTACAGAGTATAAACTGTAATTCAGGAAGTAGGGGCAAAAAAAAAGCAAAACACCCAGGTTTGTCGTCCTCTAAGGGAAATGTACAGTCAGCAGAAGTGTACGTTAAAGGGAAGGTGGGGCTGATAAAATTTTAATGGCGTTAGAAGACATTCCGCTCATTCCAAACGATGTGGTTTCTGACAGCCTGACAGTCAGTGGCCTGGCGGTGTACATATACAGTATATAGTGAGCTGGGAGCATGCCTGTATGTTTCCATGAAGAAGGCAGGACTGACACCAGTGCAAACAACTATGTGAATAGGTTCCTAAACAGAGATCTGCGGAGTCTTACCAGAGCTCGGTGGCAGATGTTCTGTGCAAATTTGTTTCAGGCTCTTTGTCGGAGCTTATCCATCACACGACGCGTTCGGGGAGTGGGCCGGTTCCGTTTCTAATCATTCTTCATTTGGATTGGCTGATTTCGTCTGACATGTAAACAACCGCCAAACATTTGTGCCAATTTGGTTTTATGTTATTCTTCATACGTAAGCCCTTCTTCCCCTCGTTACTCTTTGATCACACTCGCTGCCGGTTGAAAACAACAATCACCCTCTGATTCAGTTTTTGGGTTTTGAACATAGGTGGCATTGCAAAATGTGCTAGCCCAACAATCTAGACAGTCGCATTCAGGTCATTCCAAAAAAGTAAAAAAACAAAGCAACTGGACTTGTTTTCCGTAGTTGAAGACGTTTCGCTTCCTCTCCAGGAAGATTTCTCAATTCAAAAAGTCTAGAGTAATGTGGATTAACAAGCTTTATACTGCTGCCAAACAAAGGCCTTGCAATGACTTAGATAGCATACAAATACAACAGAAACAGGTCCACCCCTTAGTAATGGGCGGTCGTTAAAGCCATTAAGACAGCAGATTGAACCTAAACTGGTCCACTCTGTAACGAGGAGTTGTTAGGGTTGGTATTGGCTTGGCTTAAAGGAACAATGTTTTGATCATATGAGGGTGATAGTTAAGGTGATGATTGGCCGGAATTAATCCTATAGCTGGATTGTAAGTTTTTGAGAGTTGGAACCTAAGGCCTCCTCCTCTGTTTAAGGTTGGTCTTTCTCTCTTAACGTAGATGGCTTCCTTCACACCCCTTTCAAGCCATCTGTCTTCTTTGTCCAAAATGTGAACATTTTGGTCCTCAAAAGAGTGTCCTTTGTCCTTAAGGTGTAGGTGGACAGCAGAGTCTTGACCTGAGGAGGTAGCTCTCCTGTGTTGAGCCATGCGTCTGTGGAGAGGTTGTTTGGTTTCTCCAATATAAGGATCCGAACATTCCTCACTGCACTGAACTGCATTAGGTGTTCGCGTCACTTTCATGCTAACAGGTTTGTACTATCTAGTACTCAGACATGCAAAATTCTTCTACTACCACTTGTATCAGAATGAGTCACTCTCAGGAGCTCAATGTGTTCCAGTGTACAATGCCACTAGTGTCCTCATTAAACAAATATTACATACTCTGGTGTTGTAACAGTGAAAGTAATGAGAGCAATAGCAATCAGCAACAAAGTGGTAGCCCTCGTGAAATCTCACAGAGGATGCTGAGGCGTAGAGGTTGCCAACCGTCTGCAAAGTAGTTGCAGACCTCCAGCCTTCATGTGGGGGAAGCCTTACATCACCAAGTTTAATGCAAAGCATCAAATGCTGTGGAGACATGTCCTCTGTAGTGATGACTCGTGCATTTCTGTCTGGCAGTCCGATAGACAAGTCTGGGTTTTGGCAGCTGCCAGGAGAACAACTTGTCTGACCGCAACCGGAAAGTTTGGTACAAAGGGGATGATGTTGCTCACGTCTGAAGATGAGAAGATGAAGTAGATTTTTTAAAACATAAAGTCTTGTCATGTCTGACCTGTGTGTTTGACTTATGGGAAGAAGGATGTGGAAATCTCAGTGTCCTGATGATTCTGGCCGCACTACGTCACTTTAACCATTTATTTCACCGTTGAGTTAAATGCGTTAGGATGTCATAGAAAAGTTTGTTTCAGTAACTTCTCTAAATGACTTGGACTACATGACATAATATAGATTAAATACTCAGAGTGATGTTTTAAAGCCTTTATTTCTTTTACTTGTTGTGATGTTTGTCGTACAAGTAACAAAAACACATAATTTAAGGCTGGAACGTTACAACAGACAAAAAAAATTAATAAAAAAATGGCTTAAAGGTCATGGCTAAAAGTTTTTCTTCAAAATGATTACTTTTTGAAAAAGAATGCATCCACACAATGTCTTGAGTGGTCTAGAAGAAAGGTATTACTTTTATTGAAAAATATATTTATAGTTTATAAATAATTGTTTTATAAATTTTGATGGGTCCAAAATATATAAATCATTACTTCTCGTTACAATGCCACAGTTTGAAAATATTGCGCGTCCTCCTGCACTGCCGTGTTTATTTTGGTTTGATTGTGGGTTCAGCCCCTCTTCTTTTTGTCACAGGAGCATGTCCTGCCTTAATCCGTAATACTGCAACATGATTGGCCCAAACCGTTCTTGATTCGGTCACAAACGGTTGAAGCAGGAGCGGGACCAGATGGATTCTTGTGTGTTTGTGAACGTCCAAATACCACGAGAATTCAGCTTTAGGGCTGGACGATATAAAAACAAAGCATATCGATAAAAATAGAAATCATATTGAACGATATCGATAATTATCAACTAATTCAAAACATATTTTTAAGTGCAGCCCTGGCTATTTTATGTCGTTGCTTAGCAACCTATTTTTAGATAAAGAACACACAAACACTGAATTCAAACTCAACCCTTTATTCAACCAACTTTTTACCAAAACTACAAGTTTTAAAAAAGAAAATATAGCGTGCTCTCTGAACTATTTAAAGGGGGCGGAGCTTGGTGTCGGAGCGTTCCTGGTTCTGATTGTGATTGGTTGGGAGGATGTAATGATGTAATATTAACCTACATGGCTATAATGCATAAGGAAGGAAAACATTTATTCTATTGAACTTATTATTGACCATTTTTTCTATCATCTATATAGTCTATTGATCGATATATATCGTTATTGAATTATCGTCCAGCCCTTTTCAGCTGGCCAGCAAAGTTAGGCAAACAGCACAGTTGAAGGTAGGAGCGAGTGAATATGAGTTCGCCACCTACTGGCTGGGAGGAGATAAAAATTTTAGCTATCTCCTTCATTGAGATATATTGAATACCTGCTCAAAGGTTATTTTCAAAAAGTATTTCTAATATGACAGAAAACATGTTCTAATTTATTATGACTGTGTATGGTAGAAAGCCCCCTTTTCACCATAAACATCGCAAATTAGGAAACCGTGTGTTTGAAAATGAACATGTTTTTGTCATTTGGAATGGTTGCCAGCAAAAAAGTCTTTCTGTTTAAAAAACAAACATGTCAGCTCAACCACATATTTAAAAAGTTTCTTCAAAATAACCCATAAGACTTTTGGAACGACATTCTTTAAACAGATGGTACTAAGGTTTGGACAATCGACCATAATGTACTGTGCCATGTTTGGTGATAACCAAACACAAGGCATATCAGCACAGTCGCCTCACTGCTCACTAACAAGCATGGCAGAGGAGTACTGATGGCTTCGGTTGGTTTTGCACCCACTGCAGTCATTGAGTTTACTGTGAACCTGTCTCTGTGCCAAAGTATTCTAGAGTCGATTGTGATTCCACTTTTCTGACAGCTGAAACTTGGCGCATAAAAAGGACGGTAATCCCAACCACAACATCTAATCTGCAAAACAATGACTCAAAAGGATAGGAATCGAGGTAACGCAATGGACCAGTCAAAGTTCAGACCTGAACTTCATTGAAATGCTGTGGTGGGACCTTAAAGGAGCTGTAAGTAATACTGACACCTTGTGGCTCAAATCGGTACAACAGCTAGCTAATCACAACAATCTAATATGCCTTCTAAATCTTTACTAATGATGTATTCTACTAATTATGTTGTATTCTGTTCTATTTATTTCGTCTGCTTCTCTATCTGGCTTCCATGTCTGAAGGCTGCTGCTCTGGTTTAGGAACCAGGAATACGTTCCGGACCGTACCTTTAAGTCTGAAAGGAGAAAAACGTGACTAAGATATTGTTAACGGAGAGGACCGATTGTTTATAGGGAATTTTACTTCCACAACAAGTGACAAATGAGAATGATTTAGGTTGATTTTACAGTAAATATCTTACTTATAGCTCCTTTAAGAGAGCTGTACAGAAATCAATGTCTGCAAATCCTGAGGACGTAAGGCAAGGTTGTAAAGAAGAAGGTTAGTATTTCTCCACAAAGAGGTGAGAGACAAAAAAAAATAATTACTACTCTAACACATTTATCCCAAAGTTATTTCTACTAAATTATTTTGAGTTCTTTGAATACAGCTTTATCATTCTGGCTTCATCTGTGTTTGCTCAATAGTGTTTTTTGTATCTATTTTTTCTATTTGTACACATGAGTTTAGCTTTAAATAATTTCCAAACTTGATAAAGGCCACATTATTATAATTATGTCCTGATACTTTCCTGTCTCAGCTGACATTGCTGGTTTTAGCCCATATTCTAATTCCTCTTTCTTGTCCTCCTGTTAGATGTCCACTACTATGAAGGGTACCCTCCATACACCATTTCTTGATCCCAAATGAAAAGAGACACTTTCCTTTTCAAAACAGAGGGTTGCAGCAAAGTGGTGGACTAAATAGAGTATATAGAGATTGGGCCTCCTTGACATTTTAGAGGCTTTCAACATCTTCCTCTGTCAAAAAAAGCAACAAACACCGTGTCCAGCTCTTTCAACTAACCGCGCCTTCTATCTATAAAGGATGAAATGGTCCATTGACCCTCTGTTCAAGACGAGAAGATTTTGTTTAGCTGCATTTGTTTGAAGGCTACTGAAAAAGGACGCTCGTTTTAACATGGCAGCTGACAGATGTTAGATAATTTGATATATGAAGGTAGACGATGACTCACCTATGGTTTGTATTATGGTCTGGACATGAAGCATCTTTAAAGTACGTTTTGTTTCTCTTGTTTCTAACCAGAACTGTAATTTTAAGTCTGACATTTATGTACAGATAAACACTGAATAAAGACGGGACCACATGGACAGGAATTAAATAACATCTATCTTAAATCATACGGCGCAGATCTCCTATTTTAGAAGTCACTGAGAAGAATAAATCTTTACACACTCATTGGCCACTTTATTAGGTACACCTTGTGAGTATTACCTTGAGCCTCCCTGTCTCTTCAGAACAAGCCTAATGCTTAATGGCTTATATTTAACAAGGTGTCAGAATCATTCCTTAGATTTTGGTCCAGCTTCGTTTTATAGGATAGTTGCTGCAGATAGACCCTCCTGTTGCATCGCATCTCGGTCCTAAAGCGGATTGACATCTGGTGACTGTGGAGTCCACTACAGTGTAGTGAACTATATCCATCACAGAAAAGCAAAAAAAAGCCTAACAAAATGTGCCAGCATAAGAAAATGCAGGCAACATAAGAACTAGATTTTATTCTTAAATAAAAAATTCTCTGAAATACATTTTTTTAGTATCATTTTCAATGCAATATTTTTTTTTTTACGGATCATTATTTCTATTCAATTCAAATCAGTTTTATTTATATAGCGCTAATTCATCAAACATGTCATCTCAAGGCACTTTCCAAAGTCAAATTCAATCAGATTATACAGATTGGGTCAGATTATACAGATTGGGTCAGATCGGTCAAAACATTTCCTATTTAAGGGAACTCAGTTGATTGCATCAAAGTCCCAACAAGCAGCATTCACTCCTGGAGAAGCGTAGAGCCACAGGGAGAGTCGTCTGCATTGTTGATGGCTTTGCAGCAATCCCTCATACTGAGCAAGCATGAAGTGACAGTGGAAAGAAAAACTCCCCTTTAACAGGGAGAAAAACCTCCAGCAAAACCAGAACCAGGCTCAGTATGAACGGTGATCTACCTCGACCCACTGGGGGTTACAGAACAGAGCAGAGACACAGAAAGCACAGAAGCTCACATTGATCCAGTAAACCTTTCTATGTTAGATGGTAATAGCGGATGATCTGTCTCCCCTGGATGATGTCACAGCTAACAGAACGCCAGACCAGGTGTACCTACTATGAAGAAAAAAATGACAGAAAACAAAAAGTTAAAAGCTGAAATGACGACAGTCAATGCAAATTGGAGAACAGTAGACACCTCCAGTAGCCTAAGCCTATAGCAGCATAACTATAGAGATAACTCAGGGTAACATGAGCCACTCTAACTATAAGCTTTGTCAAAAAGGAAAGTTTTAAGGTTAGTCTTAAAAGTAGACAGGGTGTTTCCGTTCTGACAACAGTATTTTCAGCTTTATTTCAGTTTTTATTTTCCAACTGTTTTCTTTTTCTTTGCATCAATATCAACTTTTCTTGTCCTGAATCACAGCACTTTGAATGGTCTTGAACTGAAAAGTGCTATATAAATAAACTTGCCTTGACTTGAATCCTTGCGTTCAAATATTGGTTCATCAACTATTTTCTGAATATAATAGTTGTTTTTCTGTCCCACCCTGCTAGTTTACATGCTTCCTTTTCATCTCTATTTTCTCATAATTTCTGTTCAAGCATCGAGGACACTAAATCTTTTCTTGCATCTGCAGGTTGTTTGGGGTAATTTGAAAAAAAAAAAAAAGGAAATTCAGTTTCTTTCTCAAATTCTCCCTACCCTTTTTTTCATGTGATTGGATCCTCTTAACAAAAGGACATCTAAATTAACAAAATCCCCTCTATGTGTCACGTGTTGTTGCATAGGACTACATCCTGCACATGTGGAGGTAGTCAGGATCGTAAAAGATGGCGGTTAATTAGTAACAGGATGCGGCCAAGAGATGGAGAAACTGAACCTAAAAGGTAAAAAAAAAAAAAAAGACTAAACACCAAACACAGAAACAATGAGCTGAAAATCTCCGAAGAGAACACACAATAATAACACAACAATAAACTTAAACACTTAAGTGAAAACCCAAGGTCCCTCAGATTGTGGACAGCCAGATCAACAGTCTGAGCACCAACTTTATGTGACAATGAATAAGTCATGGAGTCCAGCTTCTTTTGGCATCAACACATCTCCTCCCCGTCCCCTGCCTTAAATACTAAACAAGCTCGAAACAAAACAAGAAGAGGAGAAGCTAATTACGCCTAGCCCGAGGAAATAAGTCAGCTTAAAGCTTCGGACAGCAGTCAATGGCTTGACAGCTTTGCAGGACATTTCTTGTTGTCTTCAAAATGGCATCGACCTTCTCCGCTGAATGATTGAAATTCTGCACCGAGGTCGCCTGTTTGCTTCTGGTTAGGCGATAAAGGTCCTCTCTACGTCCAGCGTTATGTTCACCTTGCCAAACCAACCAAAAGCACGTAAGGGTCAGCCACGTTGCAGTATGATGGTCTTGCAATAATTTGATACCGTGATTGGCTGAAACCAACCTTTGGTAGGCGGGCGCTAGGCGTCATCAGTCTGGCTGGCCAGGTTGGTATTATGCCAGTCATCCTAGATGTTGATTACAGATGAGGGAGCTGACCATTTGTCTGAATAAAAAGGTATATTTCGTCACATAAGACATTTTGGTGATCGCCTACTAAGAACTAAGAAAAAAAATACTACAGCTGAGCACTTTGCCTCTCTGAGCCGATGTGGCTGCACCGATGTGAAGTGGCGGAGCGGGGCTTCTGTCTTTTTCTTTTGTGCCGATAAGAGGGCCCGGCCTTGAGCACTTGTATTTTAATTAGCGGTGGGTTGCATGAACTGGAAATGCACGAAATGACGGCCGTTCGTTTTGCTCAATGCCTCATGAAGAGGCTTCGCCCGGAGATGGCGACGCAGTGGGGGGGGGGGACTGAAGGAGAGGGAATTCTGGGAGAATCTGAACAGGCAACAAACTGCTGGGTTTCTGAGTGTATGTTCAGCAGGAGATTCAAAGAAAGTGTAAGGGGGGGGGGGGAGATACAAACACAAGTATTGATTTGAATGTCCTTTTCTCTCTCTCTCTCTGTCTCTCCTTGCCCTCCTTGTTCCCTCAGCTTTTATTTTCTGTCTGTATGGCCCTTTTTTTTTTTTTTTTTTTTTCGTTTCCCATCTGGAGAGCCGTTGGAGGACTCTATTTTCTATCCGTCTTGAAGTATTGTGGGGATGGACGGAGGACGGGGGTGAAGGGGAGAGAGCTTGATGAGGAAGGCAGAAATGGATTGTAGAAAAGAAAAGTGGAAATGAAGAGACGACGAGAGGGAGAAAAGACAGCGAAAAGACGACGAGGGGGCCCGGTAGTTGTTGAAATGAGTGCGAGCAATCTGGCTGAAATGGAAAGAGATGGTTAAAGTGGAAAGGCGGATGAAAAAAAAAAAGTGGGGGGGGGAGAGAGAGAGCGTGTGAGAGACAGAAACAGAGGGGTGAGGGAGAAAATGAGCGGAGGAGAATGAGTCCAGGTCCAAAAAGGAGGAAACGAAGGATGAAAGGTGAGGCAAAGTAGTGTAAATAGGGTTTCTGGTATTGTTTCCCTCCTCCCACAACCTGCCTTGTCTCCCCCCCCACCCCTCGACACCCCCTTGTTATCTCTATTAGCACCTGCTGGGCTAACGAGGACCCCGCTCGCCGTTGCCAAGGCAACCCCTCACCAACCTTCGCTCACTCTTGCCTCCCTTTTTGTCACCCCCACCCCAACACACACACACACACACACACACACACATACACACACACACACCTCTTCAACTTCAGCTACCACTAACTACCTTCAATCTCAGCTCCTCCCTCCTCCCCCTCCGCAGCTTCCTCTCCAGGTAATGAAAGGAAGATATGAAGCAGAGGGCGTGTGGGGAAGGAGGAGGATGATGGGGGGGGGGGGGGGGGGGGGGGGGGGGGGGGGGAGTGATGCTGAAAAGGAAAGAAAGACGATTTTGAAGTGAACATGCATTATACCCTGTTTCCATTCCCCTCCGCCGTATTATCTGCTGCTGTATCCTATTCACTATTCAACGCATTCAGAGGGCACGCTCATTGATGTGATGCCTGTGAGGGGTGGGCCGAGCTAACTGGGTTTTATTTGCTGGAAACCCATGAGAGAAACTTGTAAACAACGAGCCAAAAGCAGCGCCCCCCCCCCCCCCCCCCCCCCCCCCGATGGCCGCCCTGCGCGAAAAGAGTTTACCCTTCGCAAAAACTCTCGCTTGAGTTTTGTTCATGCAGAACGTAATCAGGTTTTTAAGAGCTACCTTATTAGCTACGATGAAAGGCCTGTTATGAACGGCGTTCTATTAGCTGGAACCTTGATGTTTTTCTCCAGCTTCGCTCTGAAATTTCCCAGATAAGCTAATTGGCAGCAGGTATGAGGGTCAGTGGGCACGGTTGGTTTGCCTTTGTGTGTTAAACGCCGGGCCACCTCTCTGAGGAGTGTGCTGCTTATGGTCCCAAGTTAAACAGATTGTTCTGACCTAACTCTATATAATCTAGTTCAGCTAGCCTTAAAAAATGGTTGTTTGGACATAACACTGTTTTATTCGTTGAGTTAATTCTGGTTCTGGGATATCCTTTGAGATAAAACCGGTTCTTTGGATGCAACGCTGCATGATCTCGGGAATGTTTAGTCCTTTGTGACTCAATTTAATGTCACAGGCTCATCCTTTGGGTTTTTAAAATATTGTCTTGGATCACAACATTAATACCTTAAGTTTTGAAAATTGTTTTTTTTTTTTTTTTACTCAAAACAAGGTCATATGTTCCTTCAAGTATTTAAAAGCGATTATTTAGAACAAAACACTGGTTCATCCTATGAGTGTTTATTTGAACCAAACAGGAACCATCTCTTGAGTTTTTTAAGTTTGCTTTCTGTTGTTAACACAACGCTGGTTCATACCTAAGCTTATGCACTGCAAAAATGAACTAAGTGTAAGTAAAATTTTCCAGAAATTAGTGTATTTGTCCTTGATTTGAGCAGGTAAATAAGATTACCTGCCAATGGAATGGGTATTATGACTCCTAAAATAAGATAGATAGATATAATGCTCTTGAAATAAGATGATGAAGATGAGTTGTTCCTATTTTAGGTGAAAAGGCCTACTCCATTGGCAGATAATCTTATTCACCTGCTCAAATCAAGGACAAATCCAGTCATTTCAAGAAAATTGCACTTCCTTTTAGTCCCTTTTCACAGTGTGACATCTTTTTCCTGCATTCCTTGTCAAGGGTTGTACAGAAAATGGATTAAATAAACCTAACAGAAGCCCAAAAAGTCTTTTAGAAACCCTGGAGAACAATTGCTAACAACCAAGACGTTGCGTCTTCGGAGGGTCGACATAAAGAAACAACGATGACCACGTTCTCTAAAGCACTCTACGGTTTGGAGTAACCCAGTTCAGTCTGATGCTGTCACAGTTGTATCCCAGCAGCCCTGCTCTCGAATGTACTTTCCAATATTCTGCTGTGGCTATGTCAAAGACCAGCACCGGAGCTGCCTGCCTGTTACAGCAAAGTGGCTAAGTGCTTCCTACCACACTTCAAGACATGTCCTGGTTGTTCGTGCAGAGAAATGAAAGCAAGTTTAAAAAAATAAAAAAGAGCTTTAAAAAGAAAACTGGGGTAAAAAAATAAATAATGGGTGAACTGTTTTTCCACCGCTGTTGGTTTACTTCCTTGCAAACGCAGCAGCGCTCTCACTCCTCTCTCGCTTTACTGGCTCCCAAATCTACCGTCTCTTTATTAAGTTCTGACTACCTGATTTTTTTAGTCACCGCAGGTTTTAACCGAGGACAGATTTCCCACAACAAATGCCCGTACAGTAAAGCTGGCTGTTTCAGACGTCTCCCTGGACTGTCATTGGCAGCAAAAAATAATCTCTTTATTCCCACTTCCCACTTGTGCTGGCAAAGCTCTAAAATGAACGAAAGACATCCACTGTAGAGAGAGGAAACGAGAGAGAGAGAGAGATTCAGCAGAATCTACTTTTGAGGAGTGTTTAGCCCTCTTTGACGATGTTGGCTCTCTCGTCCCGTCGCTGGGTTTAGGCAGGCCAAACATCCAGACCGCCGTCCAACCCTAATATGGGCTCCATAAAACACTCCGCTGCCAGCCGCCGGGCTCATAACGTTCCACGTCCCTACCGAGGCGACCCGGGCGGCTCCGGGGGGGGGGGGGGAATCGCATGTTTTCATAGTCTCCTGACCTCGACGATTGAAAAGGTATTTGTTTAAGATTAGCTCTGCGGCGTATTAGCGGGCCGGGCCCTTTCGCGAGTGCCGTGGTGTAAACTCAAGCTGTGTTTAGGTTTTCAACGGGCCCAAGCATTCCTGAATGATGGGTTGGGGGGGTGGGGGGGCGATGGGGGGCTGGTCGGAGGGTTGCTGGCAGGCGAAACGTTACGACGGAATATTAAATCTGACCAAATATGGAAGCAGCCATAAAACAATCGCATCAACAGCGGGCCTTCTTTCAGGACGAGCTTTTTCAGCGGCCGTCCAAGGGAGGGGATTGAGATGGCATTCAGAGGCAGAGCAACACACCCTCTCACACACACACACACACACAGTATCTCAATTTAAACAGGGAGAGTGGATGGGGGGGGGAGTAGCTTATGATGCACCAGAGAGACAATTAGCTTCTCCATATAAAGCCACGTTTGGATATTTGTTGGGTTTTTTTTTGCGCATTCGTGTGTTCGCCGCTGCAGTCGGCTCGTGCCACGGTGCACTTGTTTGCTCTCCAAACACGCGTCACTTGCGCGTGCATTTGCGGCCGGCGATCTTCCTCCGTCCAAAACACACACACACACACACACACACACACACACACACACACATTAGCTGGCATCGGCGTTGGCATTTATGTTGGCAGCTAGCGTCGAGTAGCCACACAAAGGAGGGAGAGAGAGCTAGAGCTGTAACTCAGACTCAGCCCTCGGCGAGTCTCTGTGTCATCATGAAACGCAGTAGTTGTCTCTGGCAAATTGTGAAACGGCATGTTTTAGAGACGCTTTCCTCCCCCCCCCCCCCACCACCACCACCACCACCACCACCAACACCCCCACTGGCACTACATGCTACCGCTGCAGTGAGAGCCAGACATCAAGTGCCACGCCGGTGTGTGCTGCAATGCTGCCACGGATGTGTGAGCCTGAAATCCTCCCAGGTGCGTGTGCATGATATCGCACACAGATAAAAAAAAATAACAATCACCGTTGCGCAGGTGTTGCACCGCTGATATGCTTTTGTGTTCTCATAAAAAGGCTGAATTTACATGGGCCGCGTGTCTTTCGCACCTTAAAGAGCTCGCCACAGGATCTCTTGATCGCGTACCTGGGAGACTCAGGTGTGGATTAGCTGGCAGGAGCCCAGGGATGGAGCTCAGCGGACAAGCCTCTCCTGAGAGGGGTGAGCTGGGTGAAGGGGGGGGCGGGGGGTTAATTAACAATGGACAGACAGCCATGCACGGACAAACACATACAAGGGCACCTACACCTGACCGACTCCTAGGAGGACTTGTGCTTTAGTTCATCCCCAGCAGAGCAGGGGGTTGTCGGCGCGCGTGTGTGTGAATGTGACGGCGCAGATATATAGGAGGAAAATTGGAATGGGACAGAGCGCAGAGGAGGTAAGGAGATGGCATGAGAGACGGATGAGCAGGAGGACAGGAAGCAAAGGTCAACAAACAGAGAGTAAGAGAGGCAGAATTCAAACAGATGGAGACAAACAAGCCGAGGAGCAAACACGGCACACTAGATTGAAGGAGACAGGAGGCTTGAAGGGTTTGAAAGTCTGCGATAAAACAGACAGGGAACCAACAGGGATGCAACACTGACGTCGTTCTGAACCTACCTATGAATATAGTTTGGGTGGCGACTGCGAGCTTCATCGACTGAACTAAAAATGTGAATAACTTCCAAGAACGTTGCGTTTCAACCAATTTAAATGTGCTCGTTATCAGTACGAGGGAGGAACTGCGCACGCTGAAAATCTCTTTTGGTTAGTATATTAGAAAAACGGCTCAGCATAACTTCAGACTTGGTTAAGCTCATCAGAGAGACCCTTAATTTGTGTATGCCATCTATACACAATTTACACAACCCATCAGAACGATCTTGGTCTCTCAAAGAAGGAAATACAAACAGTCATGGGTGGTTCTAGACAGTTTTCTGTACTGAAAACACAACACTAAATAAATTTATTGTGATGGTATGCACTGGCATAGAAACCGGCGATGATCGGTCACATTTCTTAACCTTTACAGTTTTACTTTAGCAATGATTTAAAAATGAAGGTGTAGGATCACAGTTTTCATCTGTTATGATCTGCAACATGCAGTCCAAGAGCTGCACACTGCAAACAGGGAACTAAAAGTAAGTCAAATTTTCTAGAAATTAGTCTATTTTTCATTGATTTGAACAGGTAATTAAGACAATTTGCCAATGGGATTAGTAGTTCTACCCCGAAAATAAGATATTCAGATATTCCGCACTTGAAATAAGATGATGGAGATGAATTGTTCCTACTTTAAGTGCAAAAATCTTATTCCATTGGCAAATAATCTTATTTACCTGCTCAAATCAAGAAAAAATGCACTCATTTCAAGAATAATTTTTAGTTAATTTTAGTTCCATTTTGCAGTGCAAGTGTGTCTCTGGCTCACTTAATATATTAAATGATGAAATATGGCCCTGTTACTTTCTTTTGTTCTCTGCACCCATGAAAAAAAAAAAAAACACTGGCCCCGCCTGGGCACCCCTGGTAAATAAGGTCTAGAACCGCCACTGCAAACAGTTGTTCACATCTTGATAAATAATTATTGACGCCATGAAACATTCTGATAAACACTTTAGACACCAGGTTTTATCCAGTAGTCTTACAGATATGTTTAACATGTATCTTAGTAGTCATGTCCATGGTCAAGTGACCTAAAGGAAGCTCAGGGTCATCTTGACATGACATGTGAGCATTTCAGACCACCATTAGGTAAAAAGGTCTGTGTGCTGTTTGTACAGAAACTTCATTCATTACATATTTCCCAAATATAACTACTCTTTCCTCCACCTACCTATGAATATAGTTTGTTATCGATTGCAAGCTTCATCAACCGAACTAAAAATGTAAAGAAAAATAAAAAATAAAAAATACAGCAACATTGCAATTCGACCAATTTGAATTTGGTCATCCGCACTTCGTTTAAATTAATAGAATCTCAGCTTAATTTTTAAGAAGAACGCTCTTTCTGCGTCAAAACAACGGTGAACACCAAACAGTTGAAATGGCTTTTGTTAACTCACCCCGGATTCTCCGTTAAAATATCAACCATTTTTGAGTTGTATGTCTAATCAACGTTATTCTTACACATAAACGACGTTGCCGTTTCAGCACTGATTAGATTTGCAAAATCGAAACAACATTTAACGATGATCCAAGCCAGCTACCTGTGTTGATCCAACAGGGACTCTGCGTCAAAATACCAGCTGGGATTATTTATGCAGACATTATCTGAAGAAGAGAAGGTAAAACCCTTTATCATTTCAGAAGGTGCTGTGACTTCATATGGTTATGCTAATGCTAGACCTCTAGCTAGCAACGACAGAAGACTGAGTTTTCAATGAGATCTCTCCAGAGATTCAGTCCAGCTCATTCTGGGGGGAAATGCAAGGCATTTTCTGGCCAAAAGAGATAAAAGCTGATCAGGCATAACATTCTGATCATCTGTTTATAGATTTTTAAACATTTAGGGCAACAGTCCCCATTTTGCTGCCAAAACAGTCCTGAGGCACAGAGTCCTATAAGCCCCATTTTCACTACCCTTGTTAAACCAAGCCGAGCCGAGACCAGTCTGAGCTTGGATTAGTTAACCAAGCTGAGCCTCGTTCTGACGACCATTTACACGTCACGCTAGCACAATTCCTAGGTTCCTCGCCTCCTAGTGACGATCTGCGGTACTACTGCTCTCTGGGATTGAAGGCGGGACCGAGCAAATCAAAATGGCGGCGCCCGTAACATTCAGGATGTTCTGGTTAGACAGAGTGACCTTTTGGGAAGTGGATAAGACAAACGAACGTCTAATAAGGATTTACAGACGCAGGAAACAACGACAGACACTGAAGTTCATCATGCTGCTAAGCAGAATCATCTCTGGAAACCATGTGGCACGGTAAGGAAATTTATTATTATAAATGTCTGAAATGTGTCTGAATGGAGTGTGAATCGGGTCGTGCAGCCAGACACGGCAGAAAAAACGCGGACAGTCAGCTGACTGTAAGGAGATGACGCGGTCTGCTCATGCGCTCTTTATCAGAAAACCGGGATAAAAAAAAAAACAGTCCAAGACCACACCTGGAACTGGTCTGTATTTAGCGCAGTCCGGTTATGTCTAACGCGGTTCAGTTCAGTCTGCTGACCATTTACACAGGAGAGTTATCTCGGTTACCGAGCTCGGACTAGTCTCGGCTCGGTTAAAAAAGGGTAGTGTAAACGGGCCTATAGATTCCTCATGGGGCGCTCTGGTATCTGGCACCAAGATGTTAGTTAAATCCTGTAAGTTGCAAAGTGTGAGAGCTCACAGTGTGAGAACCGAGACTTTAAAGCATGAATTGAACTCTGTGAAAACACATTTTTTTATGTGTTTGTATTACAACCCTTTACAAAGTGTACAGGTGTTTTTGAAAGACAAAAAAAAAAACTTGCTCCTTGATCGTTGGCCTTCTTCTATTCTTGGTTTGCAAGAATCGAGAAAAGGCCAGATAATTTTAAGTTCAATTCAAAAAGAAGCTTTAAATGGACAACCAGCCTTGTTTACTCTCTAAATTGTGCTTCTGGATTCCAAATAAAAAGGAAATATCAACATTCAAAAAGGAAAAAAAAAAAAAAAAAAATCACATCGATGGTCGCTGTTTTTTGAGTTTGACACTGGCGAAAACTTTCCACAAATTATTCGCTGAATTTTATTCAAGTGTGCATCTCGATGTGCAAATTTAGGATTTAAAAGAAGACACGAGGCTAAAGGACTCGATTGGTCAGACACTGGTCAGGCTGCGAGGAGCCAAAATGAGCAGATTATGAAGTTCGTCATCAACATGCAAGATTAAATAATATTTAAAACTATATTGATCTAAATAAAAGCGTGACTGCAAAGTGACAAAATAAATAAACTGTAAAGCAACAGCTCCTGAGAGAGACAGGCAGCGACTGTATTAAACAAACTGGAGGGAGTGAAACTAAGAGGGTGCACCAGCTGCAGCCAAAGCAGTAAATCAGAAAAATAAAACCCTATTTAGTGGCTGTTTGAGCGCAGTTAACTTATAAAGCACAAATAAACACCTCCATACAATACCCCCTGACTGCTCGGGGAGGCTGCAGCCTAGTCAGAATTTATGACGGAGCTGCTGCTCTGCAGACCGAGCTCGGTTCATGCTCTGCCAAGGTGAGATCGGATTGCAGGGAAGGAGGCAACAATTTGTACTAATTGCTTTGTTTTTATAGTCCTCACACCTATACTCTGTAAAAAGACTGATGGTTCCACCGGCGGAAAGCAGGGCGCAGCTCCAAAACATTCGTCGTTGCAGCAAAAGTAAAAAGAAATTAGAGGGAAGCAGACGGAGAAGATGTGAAGATGTAAACATCATCTGATAAACGTCTACAGGGACAAACAACAAGAGAACAAACTACTTTTAGACATGAAGCTGTTCTGGTTGTTTTCTTACAGGAACAAGTGCTTTATTTAGTCTTTCTCCAACTCAGAACCTTTTCACTTAAAACTTAAAAACTGTTACATGTAAGACACACTCCTCATCCTTACATAGCAATTAAAGGCACAGAGATTATTTTGTCGATGGATTAGTGACGTCTTAGTTGTTTTAAATAAAAACTTGTCTATTTACATCTCAAGGGCTTGTGTTTTGTGTCTTAACAAGAGAAAAATAAAAGAATTTTAGGGCAGTGCCATTCTATCAAGAACAATCTCTCTGCCCTTTATTATATGAATCAATCTGGATAGATGTGACTTCAGCATCAGTGATTCTAGAATTAGGGACCCGAAGCGATGACAATTATTTGCATATGTACAGATTGCATACCGGATGATGATTTCAGTACCAAATGACACAGCAGGTTTGATGCAACTGATGAGCTGCAGCAGAGAGACATGACGTTTAAGGCAGTTTACTGCACTAGAAGGTTTGATATCTACACAACTTAGTGCAAACAACCAAGATATAGGTTTACCCTAAAGGAAACATTTACATGTTACAACTGAAGTAATACCGGAAGGTGATATAATCAAAATGGAGTATTATAGTTTTTTTTTTTGTTCTACCAACTCTTTTTTTTCATGTTCTTGTTTTGTCTTTTCTTTCACCTGTTCCAAATCATCCGACTAGACCGCATTAAGATCAAGATGTGAGATATGTGGAACCTAAAGTACAGAAATATGTAAATCTGGTGGTTAACAAAAAAATTATCTGTAGCATCCCTCTCAATGTGCAGATTTGTGCAGAAACGTTTTACTGAAATTCACCAAGGATCAAATTATCAAAGGAATCATGAGGGCTGATTTTCGGATTTAAGGACATATGGAAACTGGGCTGTGATGAACTCACCTGTTTCCAAACTGATTCAGGAAGGAATAAAAAAAACTGTTTGTCATCATTTGAAGCCAGCTGGTATAAAAAACTATCTGTCTAGAGAAGCCCAGCTGACTTTAGTTGTTGACTTTGCTATCCCTCCTCCTAAGAAAGAATGTGACGCCAACGGCAAGGAGGAGTAAATGCCAGGTCTACTTTCTATGAAACAAAAGGAATATTAGGAGCAAACATCATAAATAGCTTTATTAGCAGATGTGTTCAAGGAAGACACTCAGCTAAACACAATCACTCATCTCGGAGTACTTTCAATGAGAAAAAAGAAAAAAAACTAAAATAAAACACAAGCTTAATTGCCTTTAATAGCTTTCTCAAAAGCTCTTAAAGATACCAAAATAAAGCCAAAAATACTGTATATGGGAAAGAAAACAGTACAGAAGCTTGACAGCAGCAATACTTCCATATGTTGCTCCATCTAGGTGAAACACAGCTAAATACAAAAACACTGAGCAAGGAGTACCTTCTATAGCAAAGCGGGCAAAACAGGTACACAGAGTCAATGTCTGTTTCAAATGAGACGCGGAGTCTCAAGGGACTAACCTATATAAATAAAGGGTTATTATAATGTCAGAATTAGCTCTGCCAATGGAGATTGAAGAACACTTTCTAGAAAACAAAAACCACACTGATAAAAATAGAAGGAATGTAAGGAGTACTTTCAAATAACTCAGTATGCAGAGGTAACACTTACAGCTAAATACGACAGCATTGAGCCAGGCGGTACCTTCTATGGGTGATACATGGGAATACTTTTTTACAGATGTGATGAGCAATGAGTGCATAGAGTTAACGGCAGCAGTAGTTCTTTGTCCAGACAAGAAACAAAGCTGCATTGAGCAGGAGTGCCTTCCATGGGAAAGAAAAATCAAGAGTACACAGAACTATTGGCAACAAGAAACCAAAAAAAAATAATAATAATAATAATAAGACACTTAACCTCTATACAGATCTAGTAAAACAGCCTTTACCCTTCCATTTGAACCAGATCTTGTCTAAAGGTGTAGAAAAGTTTTTACCGATGGGGAAAAAAAAGAAAGGTTTTAAACGTCTGGAGAGCCTGTTTGAAGAGTGTCCCTCGCTCTTTCAACGGAGCTGAAAAGGAACATTTTAATCAGATATTCTTCAAGTGTGCATGAATTAATTATTATGATGATTATCGCTCTTTGAATCAGTGGATTTCGTGTCGTGGGGTGCAGTGGACCTTGTCTAATGCTGCTTCAGAGGAATTTCCAGTCTGCTACGGTTCTAAGGGCAACTTTGAATAATGATCGGGTTTAAAGATGAACATGCCGCGATCGGCTATTGGACGCCATATTCCTTGCTGTGAAAAAGACAGCAGTTGAACCCTGCTCTCCATTACTTTTTTTGTCATATGCAATCATTAGCAGCGAGCTATTGAGTTCCTCTCTGTGTACCGACGCCAGACGTATAGTCTGTGTCTGAAAAGGTCAGTGAATGAATGAATTGATCAGCGGTCATTATTGATGGGAAGAAAAAGAAAGACATAGCCTGAGTGATGGACCTGTATTAACGGCAAGACGCATAGCTGGACAAACTTTGACGACGCACGCAGGTCAAGACTATACACTGAGGTCAGTTCTGCAAAAATGGAGGTGATTCAGTCACATTATCTTGTGCAGGAGAGCGCAGATAAAGGGAGGAAGGGGGGGTGAAGGGAGAGAAAAGGAGGATAGCAGGGAGTCAGTTGGGAAATAACTGAGGTGGAGAGCGAAGGAGACCGGCAAAATGTCAACTCGACTCGTTTTGAACTCACACAGAAGGCGAATGGTGGGGAAGGTGTGGAGCTGAGTTTCTATCTGAGGGTATATATGTAAATGGAAGGGAATATAATACAAGTGGATGTGATCTTTGCACTGGTTGCTGTATACTAGAGAAAGGCAGACACGGCGGCCTTGGACAGAGCCAAGGAAGGACCAGATTTTAAGGAAACTGACTGTATACTGTATAGTTTTATTGAGCATGTGATCACTGCAGTTTCAGTGATGAGAAATTGGACTCCAAGAAGAAATGGCACAAATTGCACCTATAGAAAAGCAGGGAAAAACTGCCCCTGTTCATTTTGTACGTTTGCTGACATAAGCAAATGTCCTCTCTACACCTTTAGCAAAGGTTTGATGTGGGAGGAAGGAATATCAACCAAAACTGAAATGGTATATGATCACAGTCAAAATTGCTCGCCCCCACAGATTTGCTGTGTCTAAATTAAACCCAGGTTACTATTTATCCATGAAAGTCAATCAACTAAGGATCTCCTTAACCTAGCAACCCTACCTTCTTGGGCAAAGACCAAACAAAGATCATAGGTATTAAGGGCAAGGAAGTAGATCTACACATGCCTGGAATTTGCTACAAAGGCATTTTTGTGGCCCTATCAATAAAAATCATTTTGACAAACTACATGGCTATGATAAGACACTTCTAAAAAAAGGTCAGAGGTTTTTTTTTTTTTTTTTTACTTTCTGAAAATAAAAGCATCATGTCTAAAGGAACAGAGCACAGAGACCGCCCTTATTAAGGTGTTTAATGACATCCATATAAATACAGACTGTGGAAGAACCACCGTATTGGTTCTATTGGACCTCAGTGCAGCATTCGATACTGTTCATCACTCCATTCTGTTAGAATGCCTGGAGAACTGGGTCAGCCTCTCTGGTACAGCTCTCAACTGGTTTAAATCCTACTTAAAGGACAGGGACTTTTTTGTATCAGTAGGTTACTTTACATCAAAGACAACAAAAATCACATGTGGGGTTCCCCAAGGGTCCATCCTGGGTCCCCTCCTCTTCAATATCTACATGCTCCCTCTAGCTCAGATCATAAAAAACAACATCAGCTATCATAACTATGCAGACGACACACAGCTCTACATCACCATGTCACCAGGTGACTATGGACCAGTTCAGGCACTGAGTAAATGCCTAGAAGAAATCAATACATGGATGTGCCAAAATTTTCTTCAATTGAATAAAAACAAAACTGAAGTAATAATCTTTGGACAAATAGAGGAGAGATCAAAAGTTAGCACACAGCTTCAGTCGCTTCAGCTAAAAACCACTAATCAGGCCCGAAATCTGGGTGTAGTGATGGACTCAGACCTAAACCTTCAAAAGCACCTAAAGACAATTACAAGGTCGGCTTTCTATCACCTGAAGAACATTTCCAGGATTAAAGGACTGATGTCTCAGCAGGATCTGGAAAAAGTAATCCATGCGTTTAAATTTAGTAGAATTGATTACTGCAACGGTGTTTTCACAGGTCTGCCTAAAAAGTGGATCAGACAGCTGCAGCTGATCCAGAACGCTGCTGCCCGCGTCCTCACTAAGACTAAGAAAGTAGAGAACATCACCCCAGTTCTAAAGTCCTTACACTGGCTCCCTGTATCTCAGAAAATAGACTTTAAAATCCTTCTGTTAGTCTGTAAATCCCTAAATGGCTTAGCACCTAAATACATCACAGACTTGTTATCAGTGTATCAACCCTCCAGACCACTAAGGTCTTCTGGCTCCAGCCTGCTCTGCAGAACCAGAACCAGAACCAGAACCAAACACGGAGAAGCAGCATTTAGTTCCTATGCTCCACTTATCTGGAACAAACTTCCAGAAGACGGTAAAAGTGCTGAAAACCTTAGTTAATTTAAATTAAACCTATTGGTTTAGAGTTGCCTTTGATTGCTGATGTTTTAGTTTGTAGGTCAGCTTGTCTTATATCTTAACCTACTGCTACTAATCCACTGCGATGTGCTTACCTCTGTAATGATTTCCCTTTGTCTCTCCATTTTCTTTCATGTACAGCGCGTTGAATCGTCTTGTTAGTGAAAAGTGCTTTATAAATAAAATTGCCTCCCCCTGCTTTACTCAACCCCCAAAATCCAAAACAAAGAATTATGACAGTGCATGCCTTGTGGCTGTAATTACAGTGAATGGCAAGAGATGAAGAGAGGCCTGTTTGTGTCTGGTGTCTGAAAACTGTAACAGCTGGCAGCATGACGATGATGAAATACAAACAAATGTTGAAAAAGCTACACTATTAGCTTTTTTTTTTCTTTGTCTTTCTCCAAAAGTGGGAGTGGTCTACAAAGTTTAAAAACCAGAATCCTAGTTTTCCTGGCATAACAATTTCAGTCTGTGAAACATTGTGATGGTAGCACCCTAAATATTCCCTAATTTGCTTAAGTATGGCTACAATACCTGAATCTAACCTACTTCTAGTCTTACTCTGACAAAAACAAGCAGTGCTTCTTTATCTGAAAAAAAAAAGAAACAAAATAGTGTTTAAGTCTTCTGTCATTGGTAATTTCTTTATACTTTGCCTTCCGGAAAGCAGATTTTCTTATAATCCTTTAAAGTGCAATTTTCCTTTTTAAGGCTCTTTGCCTTCAAAGTCTTTCATTTCTCTCATCTAACAACCAGGACACATTTTCAACTCTGGTAGGAAGCACTTAGCCACTTTGCTGTAATAAGAAGGCTGCACGGGTGCTGGTTTAAACGTAGTTACACCAGAGTATTGAACAATACATTACAGAGCGGGGCTGCTGCTACACAAGCAAATTGTGAATCCATTAAACGCATTTGTTCAGAACAGGAGTAGAGTGTTGTGGAAAAAGTTTCAAGTTGGACCTTTTTTTTAACCTCTTCCTTCTAAATACTAAGACTGTCTTGTAGTATTTCAACATGGTCTCACGCTAATGTTATCCAGGCTTTGTGCACTGGGACCTAATCTACACTTTGTGTTTATTCTGTTACCCTTTTTACAAGTTGCAAAAGACTTGAGGCTGCACAGGTTCACTTTCCAGCAGGAAAACCACCTTAAATATATAGCCAGAGTTACAATCGAGTGGTTTAGATCAAAGCATAATCAGGTGATAGGATGGACTATATTCTACTGAGAATGTGTGGCCAAGGCTGATTTTTACAGATTCCCTTGATGCAGTCTGACATGGCTAGAGCTGTTCTGCAAGATTGGGAAAATGTTGGTTTCCAGATGTGCAAATCTGCTTGCTTTTGCAAATTTACAAATGTTATTCCCGAAGAACAATTTAAAAGCTACACATTCGTTTTCCTTCCACTTTTTTTTTACACGAATCCCCTTGAAATGGATTGAACCTTTCTGGTTTAAACTTGACAAAACCTGGGAAGGTTCAAGGCTACAAAAGAATTACTTCCCTAACGTGGCCCTAAACAGAAAGTGATGTAACTCCATGATCTGTTTTCAGATTAAATTCTTTTCTCAGTTTATGTATAATTTTGGGAATAAACCATGTCATTCATTAGGGAGTGCTATGTTTGTGTGTGTTGGCGCGCGCGTGTGTGTGTATGTTGGGGGGTTCCATATGAGACACAATTTATAATTTATTATTAATGCAACACATTTGTCTTGTAACTGTCTATATGTGTGTGTACACACTCACACAGAACAGGGCCGTCTTTACAAAGAAGCTGTACATTTTAAATTAGCAGGGCTTACATCTTGAATAATATGCTAACATACATGCACACACGCTTGCAAAAAAGGCCACAGCCACAAATAATTCAGTTACGGGAGCTCCAGCCACTTTTGAAAGATAAAATCAGGACAGTCGGATTGGCGCAGTGACTGATCCACAATTCCTTCTGCCTCCATCAAATCTCTCCGTCATACTTTCCTTCCCAAAGTGGCCACATATCCACAGGTGCTGAATGCATAATGAAAACCCACCTATACATGCACCAGGCCCCTCTCCTGGCAGGCACTCTCACTTATTAGCACTTCCACAGAGAGGAAACTCCTATCTCCTCTTTTCTGCCCATCTCAGCATCCTAGGCAGAGGTGGAAGGCTACGTTTGGGGGAAAGATAAAAAAGGAGGGGGTTGTTGCTCTTCTACGATGGGGAGCTCCCACTGAGAGATGGCTGCTGCTTCATTACAAAAGGCGGGGTGGGAGAAACAGGAGCAGGAACTCACCAACTCTCCTTGGTACGCATTAGCCAAGTTTTCCCTTCTTCTCTTTCCTGCTTCATGGTGGGCTACTCTGAGGTTGTGTTGTAAACAGAGGAAGACACAAGATTTTGGCGAGCCTTCCCGGCTTGGGCTTAATTGGTAACCTGATATGGTTACTTTGGCAGCTAAAGAAGCAGTTGGAGTTCCCAACTGTGTGCCAACTCGTGCCAGCAGAGGCTTGCTGTCTCTTTAGTTCACTTCAATTCAGTGCAATTCCGTTTATTTATATTACGCTAATGCACAACGCATGTTGTCTCTAAAGGCACTCTACAAGTAAAAAGTAGATTCAGTCGAATCATTAAAGAGAGATTCAAAGTCAATTACACACATCACAAACTGATCCTAGTTATTAAATAATACAGTTAAGTTCAATTTATTATTTAAATTGGTAAAAATAAAAGTTAAGAAAACCCTGCAGATTGCATTTAGTCACTGACTTGCAGTAGACTTGCATTGCGTCATTTACTTTGCAGCATTCCCTCATAAGGGTCATGCATGTAGTGACAGTGGAAAGGAAAACTCTGTTCTAACAGGAATAAACCTCCAGCGGTACCAGACTCACTGTTAAAAAAACGTTGTCTGGCACAACCGACGGGCAGATTAAAGAAATGTGGTTATTATACCCTTTAGCAGCATAAGGCTTTAGCAGCATAACTATAGAAATAGCTCAGGATAACCTAAGCAACTATAAGCTTTGTCAAAAAGGAAAGTTTTAAGATTAGTCTTAAAAGTAGACAGGGTGTCTGCCTCACGGACCAAAACATTAGATGGTAGTAGCGGGTGAGCCGTCTTCTCTGGATGATGTCACATTTAAAAGAACGCCAGACCAGGTGTACCTACTATGAAGAAAAAGAGAGAGAGCAAAAAGTTAAAAGCTGAAATGACGACAGTCATTTCAATGTAATACAATGCAAAACTGAAGAACAGTAGAAATCAGTAGAGTGAGAAAATTAGACCCTGATGTCCTCCAGCAGCCTAGGCCAATCACAGCACAACTATAGAGATAGCTCAGGGTATGAGCCACTCTAACTATAAGCTTTGTCAAAAAGGAAAGTTTTAACATTAGTCTTAAAAGTAGACAGGGTGTCTGCCTCACGGACCAAAACTGGGAGTTGGTTCCACAGGAGAGGAGCCTGATAGCTAAAGGATCTGCCTCCCATTCTACTTTTAGAGACTCTAGGAACCACCAGCAGACCTGCAGTCTGAGAGCGAAGTGCTCTGTTAGGAACATACGGGGTAATCAGAGCTCTGATATATGATGGAGCTTGATTATTACGTGAGAAGGAGAATTTTAATATTAATTATGGATTTAACGAGAGCCAATAAAGGGAAGCTAAAATAGGAGAAATATGATCTCTCTATTAAAATTTTTATCAGTATTCTTCACTGCAGGATTTCAGGGACTTCCTGATAATAAAGAATTGCAATAGTACAGCCTTGAAGTAACACATATGTGAGCTAGTTTCTCCCAGTGTCTCTAGATCTTACAGGAAAAGTAAGTCCATTATCTGAGGTCATGGTAATATTATTTGTGACTTTCACCAATGCAGCTTAAGTCTTAAGATAAACTCTGAAACCTGCCTGAAACTCTTTAATCAGGTTAATCTTCTGTAAATGCTCACACATCAGATTAACAACCATTTTTTTGAGAATTTTAGATAAGAAAGGAAGATCAGCCTTTGGTCTGTAATTTGTTAAGTTATCTTGATCAAGAGAAGGTTTCTTAAATAAAGGTTCAATTACAGCTACCTTAAAAGCCTGTGGTAAATACCCATTTACTAAGGACAAACTGATCCTATCTACAATAGGGGCAGTCATCAAAGTGAATACTTCCTTAAATAATATGTTTGTGACATGCAACATTTAGATGAAGCGAATAGTTGAGTGATATGCGCTACTAAGTGGTTCATAATTCCTCTTTTCCATTAGTACCCAAACTATTCATGTCGGGGTGGGTCGCATCAGTTCAATTACACCTATTTAATTTATTTTCCATTATAACTTTCCCATTTCAATGGGAGTAGAATCTTTAATAGCAAGGTAGCCTTATAATCCAACACACCAACACAACAACAGTCTAGACTTCTGTTCTTATGTTCAACTGTCCACATTAAATTTTTCTGTTAAGTCAGAGTAGGATTTCTTTTGATGACACCTTCGTGATTTTCTCGTTTTTAGATCAGCTTTTATTCTGTTTGATTTTGGCCACACCGTTTCAACGGGGGCAATGGTTGGTTAATAGTATTGAAGCTGCAGAGAGGCGTGTCAAACTAAAAATACAACTTCCTTTGATTAATCTGTTCACATAATTACCAAGGTGGTTTTAAGACTTTAATAAACCAAATGTTACGGTTTCTTTAAAAGCCCTGCTGAGGTTCGAGGTCACGTTTATGCATAATTATAGAAAACTGTCAGAAGTGTACTTTTTATTTCTCTATCATCTATGGTATTTTACACTGATCACAACCACCTGTAGATCAAACATCAGTGGCATCTTCATTATTTTTACCCTTCTAATTAGGCCCTTAATAAAAGCAAAAAGCCCACAGTGTTTCTCTCTGAGGAAGTGTAAACTAACATCAGGTTCCTGCAGGTGCAAACCATTATAAGGTTTATTATCAACGACTGATTAAAGCAACCAATCTAATGAGTTTTGTTTGTCTCAAAACACCAAACTTCTAATTGAAATGCTCACCATAGAAGTATATCAAATGTTTGCATTTAAGTCAGAATTTGTTTCATCGGCCCATTTCATTTACTGTTCATCTATGTTGTATATTTGTTCATCTATGTTGTATATTTAGCCCCTCCTGGAGAAAAAGAAAGGTTAAAATAAATCAGTAAGTAGGTAAAATTAATATTACATTAAAGCCCATGATGACTATATGGAAACATTTAATGAGAACCTGCACTTTTCCCTTTCCTTTCTACATTTCATGACTGTCTAACCTGAAATGTTGCTTTTCTTGGTCAGACTGTTGTTTTGTCCGTTCTCTTTGTGCGTGGGCTTTAAAGATTACGCAAGCCAACTCCCAAAGTTAGAACCTCTCTTGGATTTCTTGAATACTAATCAGATGTTTGGTGAGCTTTGTTATGGCGCTGAGCTCCAGAGAAAAATATGAACATATGGAGAGCGGGAAAAATATGCCAGATACCCGAGAAAAAAGTGGACTTAATAATGGCTGGAGGTGTCGTTTGAGACACCCCCCCCCCCCCTTTCCACAACACACACACACACATTTCAAGAAAAGTGTTGGCTCACTGGCACACCAGCGTTTAGGCTGGCCTCGTTTCGGTTGCTCACCTTCTATCACACACACACACACACACACACACACACACACACACACACACACACACACACACACACACACACACACACACACACACAAACACACACACACACACACAGCATCTCTCCGCTCTGGCCGGGCAGTCGAAGCAGGGGGTCAAGGTTCAACTCGGTAATGGAGTCACTCCCACCTGGCAGTGTCAGGCAATTCGGAGGAGGAGGAGGTGTGTGTGTGTGTTTGTGTGTGTGTGTGTGTGTGTGTGTGTGTGTGTGTGTGTCGGGGAAAACGGGGCCGAGCTGAATGACCTAAATTTTGGCAGCAACCTTGAAGAGCTCAGGTGTTGCATGATGAAGACTAAAAAAAAAAAAAACAGGGGGGAGTGAGAGATGAAGATTAAAAAAAAAGGGGGGGGAGAAAGGGGGGTGAGTCAGACATGGAAGGCCGGTGGTAATCCGTGTCCTTAAACTGATTTCGGTTGTTTTCAGAGCGAGGTGTGGTCCTCTCATCTCTGCGTGGCGCTGCCGCTGATTGGCGCCCGTTAAAGGTCTGCAACCGCTGCGTCTGCACTCCTCGGGTTGTTTGAGCACCTAGAAAAAGGCCAAGAAGGAGTGTGCATGCTTTTTTCCCCCTGGGCACAAACTCATACATTATGTGTTGCACTTGCTCTCTCTCTCTCTCTCTCTCTCTCTCTCTCTCTCCTCGCTGCAATCACAGTGTTTGTCGTTGCGATGGCCCGAGCCGCCGGCTGCCTGTTTCCTAACGCCTCTGATTAGTAATCAGTAAAGCATTGTGCCTGAATGCAGATTGTTAACATGTGCTGATGGACCTCATCAGAGCCACAATCCAACCCCCATTTGGCCTCATAAATTTCTGCTCGAGTGCATTCAAAATGCATTCCGGTGGGAGGTCACATGATTGGCGAGCACACGTCTAAAGCTAGAGTGACACGGTTGAAGGTCCGGTCGGCTTTTTAACGTCAGGCAGAGAAACGTCGGTTAAGCTAATGTTCCTTCCTTTCAATTCTGAAATCTCTCTGCCTCGAAAACATATTCACACATTCACACCCTTGAAAAGTTAGCACACAGCTTCAGTCGCTTCAGCTAAAAACCACTAATCAGGCCCGAAATCTGGGTGTAGTGATGGACTCAGACCTGAACCTTCAAAAGCATCTAAAGACAATTACAAGGTCGGCTTTCTATCACCTGAAGAACATTTCCAGGATTAAAGGACTAAAGTCTCAGCAGGATCTGGAAAAACTAATCCATGCGTTTATATTTAGTCGAATTGATTACTGCAACGGTGTTTTCACAGGTCTGCCTAAAAAGTGGATCAGACAGCTGCAGCTGATCCAGAACGCTGCTGCCCGCGTCCTCACTAAGACTAAGAAAGTAGAGAACATCACCCCAGTTCTAAAGTCCTTCCACTGGCTCCCTGTATCTCAGAGAATAGACTTTAAAATACTCCTGTTAGTCTAAATCCCTGAATGGTTTAGCACCTAAATACATCACAGACTTGTTATCAGCGTATCAACCATCCAGACCACTCAGGTCTTCTGGCTCCAGCCTGCTCTGCATACCTAGAACCAGAACTAAACAAGGAGAAGCAGCATTTAGTTCCTATGCTCCAATTATCTGGAACAAACTTCCAGAAAACTGTAAAAGTGCGGAAAGCCTGAGTTCTTTTAAATCAAGATTAAAAACACATTTGTTTAAGATTGCCTTCAACTGTTCTAGTTAACTGAATCACCACTTTTTTGTTCTTTTTTTCTATCTACATTTTATTCCTACTTGCTTTTATTCTGTTTTATTTTGCTATATTTTAATCATGTAAAGCACTCTGCATTGTCTTTGTACTGAATTGTGCTATATAAATAAATTTGCCTTGCCTAAACTTCACAGCCACAAGCTTGATTGCATTTTATTAGAATTTTACGTGATAGACAAACAGAAAGTACTAGATAACATTCCAATGTAAATAAAAGGATACTAAGCTATCGATTTATCTTATTTTTTTACAAATATGAAATTGAAAAGTGTGACGCAGATTTGAACATAAGCAGTCCTCGGTGCATTTAGTGATGTGTTTTGGGCCGTCGTCAAGCTGCAGGGTCAGTTTCTGCTTCAGTTTAAAATTTTTCTACAAACAGTCTCACATTTCTAATTGAGCAACTTATGATACATCACAGAATTTAAGATGATGATGGTGATTTTGCTCCATCCAAGCTTTCCCAAACCATGATGCCACCATCCATGTGCTTCACGGCTGAAACTAAGTTAATTTTAAAAGAAAAAAAGATACATTTACTTTATATCAATTATGTCCCGATAACAAAATATTAGACTCATGTGTCTGAAAAACATCAATCCAGAAGTCCTGCTCTTTGTCTACCTTCTGCCTGACAAACTTTAGTCTGGCCTTCATGGTTTTTTTATAAAAGCGCTCCACCTGATACATCTCCCATGAAAGGTAAGCGTGTGCAGTGGCTTTCTAAGTGTACATGCATGCATTTCCGTATCAGCAATTAAATGAACCCCGTCTAGAACACTGCAAAAACTGAACTAAAAATAAGTAAAATGTTCTTAAAATTAGTGTATTTTTACTTGATTTGAGCAGGTAAATAAGATGATCTGCCAATAGAATAAAATTTTTGCACTTAAAACAGGAACAATTCATCTCCATCATCTTATTTCAAGTCCAGTATATCTAATTATATTATTTTAGGGGTCAGAATACTCATTCCATTGGCAGATCATCTTATTTACCTGCTCAAATCTAGGACAAATACACTAATTTTATGAACATTTTACTTATTTTCAGATCCATTTTTGCAGTGAACCGTGTTTTCATGGTGGAACTGCTTCGACAGCCAGACCAGGACATATTAGCAGTTGTTTTGAATGTCCCCCGCTTGGAGACCTTTCCCCATATGGTGGACCTCTTTAAATCCCTCACCAGACCCTATGAGTTATTGCAATCTCCTTTCTGAAGGCCTCAAACTGCTTTATGGATCACACCGCAGTGTTTACTCTCACTTCTGCAGGCCGGACCACACCGGGCTAAGACTCCAAGGTTTTAAACTGGGTAAACCTCCCTGTGTTGTTTTAGCGATGTAACGAGAACAATCGAGAGGCCGTTGGCTTGTTCTTCATTAAATATTTTGAAAAATGTTATATTTGTGTTTGTTTTTAATGATTGGGTGTATACCAATGACCTAGTCACATGTCCAAATTTGTTTAAAAACAACAACTTCCAATCAGGTATCTTAATTTTTTTTCTTTCAAGACAGTACATGTGTTGGTAAGACAAGGTTTTTAAAACGTGAGGCATGTTGGTTTGTTTCTTCATTTGTCACCGTTAAAAAACGTAACGCGGCCGCTTTAATGAAAATCACGTGCGGTTGGAGGTGCTATTTGTCGGCGGGACTCACTCGGAGTGATGGATGTGTGTTTGAGTTTGATTTATTGCGCCGTGGGAAGTTAATGGTGGTGTGTAAAAAAAAAAAAAAAAAAAAAAAAAAAAAACTGGTTTATGAAAATGACCTTGTGAGGCAAAAAACCCTTGAGCTGACCACCCATAAACTAAGAAGAAGAACTTAAAATGATGGAACTGGGTGTTTATTAATGCATCTGTGTGACTTTGTTGGCCTTTGGATGTCCGTATTGTATTTATTTTAGGCACCTTGGACGCTACACCTCATCCGTTTTGTTTTCCATTCATTATTTTTTCACCTCTCCTGGCTGTACATCTCCTCCTCCCCCGTCCGTGTCTATGTCTGTGTGATCGCGGCGAATTGTCAGGGGATTTCTGTCCCTTAACCACTGATCTCCCCTGTAGCAAACACACTTCATTAAACCGCAGACTCATTCATCAGCTGCCTGCTTATGTCCTCTATATGAGCCTGGCTCAGACCTCAACCAGTCATTTCAATGAAAGCGAGTGGCTCCCCCCCCCCCTGCTAGGTCGTGTAGGCACCAATAGATTATTTGTTAGGAATTCTGAGCATGTACCTCTCTGGTAGACGCACAAATCTGAAGCGAAAGATTCATTTCTGACACACAGACATCAAGGCTGCACACCTGAGTTAGACCTGACAAAAGTTAAAAGTCACTCTAGAGGGAATACAAGATGAGGGAAGCATTTAAAAAGTGTCCAACTCAGTGTATGTCATGTAAAGGCTGTGGTTTCTCTGTAGTTCTGACTTAAAAAGGTGTTTTCAAACTAGATTTTCCCTAAACTGACCTTTTTGCTTTGTTTATTGTTTTAATTTTCTTCAAACAGCTTTTTTTCACTCCTTGTCCAGAGCTTACATTCACCCAAGGGCTGACTTTCTGCTTTTGATTAACATGAATAATTATTTTTTTAAATACCACTAAACATACAACTGCAATGATCCTTTAAACACAAGGACTGGGAGCACAAGTTTGAATTTACTCTGGGGTTTTTTTTAAGCCCACACAGTGTTCAGGTTTGTGTAGCCGTGAAAAAGCTTCCAGCACAACTCTGGCTGGATGTTTGGCCGCTGATTTTGAGAGAATCGATTCGTTTTTAAATTGATTGGTTTATTGACATGAACCCAACCTTTTAAGCCTAATCTATGCATTTCCAACTAGGCTGAGGTCAGGGCCACTCCAGAAGCGTTTTAATGTGTGTTTAGTTGGTTAAGGGGTTGGTTAACTTCTCTGTCATATAATCCGAACTATAACCCTTAGATGAAGGGAAATTGGTCATAATGTTCAGAAATAATCCAGGAATTGCAGAGGCTCAGGGCCGTTTAGGGCCAGGATATACTAGAACTAGAGTAGTGATTGCTGGTGAAGATTCTCAGTCATCCAGGTCATGGTCATTCCAAAAAAAGTAAAAAACAAAGCAACTGGACTTGTTTTCCGTATTTGAAGACGTTTCGCTTCCTCTCCAGGAAGTGATACGAGTGATCAAAACATCGCTCCTTCAAGACAAGCCAACAACAACCCTAACAACTCCTCGTTACAGATTTAATCTGCTGGTTTACTGGCTTTAACGACCACCCATTACTAAGGGGTGAACCTGTTTCGGTTGAACTTGCATGTTATCTAAGCCATTACAAGGCCTTTGTTTGGCAGTAGTATAAAGCTTGTTACTCCACATTACTCCAGACTTTTTGAATTGAGAAAGCTTCCTGGAGAGGAAGCGAAACGTCTTCAACTACGAATTACACGTCCAGTTGCTTTGTTTTTTTACTTTTTTTTGGAATAGAGTAGTGATTCAAAAAGCCCCTGCTTTCAAACCAGCACCTTCAAGCTTGACTGGTGTTTCCAGGTACCTATGTTGACATGGCTGAGGGCTTTCTGGAGAAAATGTGACGTGGTCAGATGAGACAAACATTGAGGTATCTGGCCACAATGACAATTTGGAGGACTTTGGAGGACTTTCAAACCACAGAACAATGTGACAGTCGACAAGAATGGTGGTAGATCCACATATAGGGTCTGTTTTACTGCCAGTTGTGCTGATTACTCAACAAAGAAGATAAAATAATAAAGAAACAGGAGTATCTCCTGAACATATAGTTAAAAAATGAACATAATTTGGTGTTGTGAAAGGATAATCATCCAAAACACACATAAAAACTGGTCAGAAAATGAACAAATCAGGCTAGCATTTAGCTTCCCTCACAGCCATGGCCTCGCCATTATTGAATATTTGTGGACTGTGCTTAGAAGCCGAGTTTGTGCCAATGAACAAACACATTTTAATGAGCTTTGTTAATAAAAATGAGGTACACACACATAACTGGTAATATCCCAAAGACGCGTTGTCTAGGTGCGCTTAACAGACTCCGCCTTTTCTAACTATAGAATCGGCTTTTAGATCTTGTAAAGTGTTTACCAGCTGTTACATTTACCATTGATCTTGATAAAGCTAATTTTTTTTCAGCTAATTATAAAAAGTTTTACCTAGAAAACAGTTATGACCAAACACAGGAGACAAGTTAGTCTCATGGATATTAGACGATATTAGAATAAGTACACATAGAAATGGTCAGATAGAGGTACAAAAGAAGGTATCCATCCATCTTGTAACAACATATACATAGTTTTTTTGCTTTTAAAACAACAGCCATAGCTCCTGCATTCAGATTAATCCTTAAGCCAATGTTGTTGTTTTTTTAGTACAGCAGACGTTTTCCAGTATCAAATTAATTGTGATGGTTTCCAAATGTCGTATTAATGTTTGTAAAGCGGCTTGGATTTATCTCTGGTCAAAGCAGGAGTTCTTTATCATCTCCATCCCAACATGACACACGGGACAGCAGTCAGTGGACAACGTCGGCTTGAATGGCGTCATTGATTGGGCGGGTAGATGGATGGTGGTCAGACAGCCATTTAATGTGACCCCCCTCCGCCCCTCTCCTCCCCTGCCTGTGGCAGAGTTAGAGCTCACAGTAAATCACAGACTGCACTGAAGGCAGCATAGATCACTGCTAACAACGCTGCGTCAACGAGTAGACAAGCTCAGAATAAATACCACAGGAGACTGAGACAAACTCTAATAAACATGTTTTTGCTGTTTGAGATTTATCACAGCCAAAATGTCACTTTCTAAATGTCAACTAATGCATGAAAGATATTGGTTGGGTTTAATTTTTCTAGCTCACGTTTTTTAATGTGAATTAGCATATCTTAAAGTCAGTGCCTTGGTTGGCAGTTTAGTCAAACTCTTGGGTTATTTTCACCGTTGCAGACTGCGTACCCTTGCAAAGGGATTTCTACCCTTTGAAACTTTCCACATTTTGCCTTGTTACATTCAAAAATTGTTGATAGATAGATAGATAGATAGATAGATAGATAGATAGATAGATAGATAGATAGATAGATATCTCATTTTGTATGCACAAAGTGCGTACAGGACGGTAGAGTCACTCTAGAAATCACTCTAAAAATCTCAGTAGATTGAAGTTATGTATTAGCACGGATCTGCAGTTTAAGGATAATGACGTATATCAACCCGTTTTAATCCAATGCTCCCAAATCAAATCCAGTACCAACCTAATGCCTTCAGAAGTTGTCTATTTATTAAATGGGGTCCACCCATTTGAAATTTAATCTTCATATGAATCCAAGTGTTGTGTAAACCTCTCAGAGGTTTGCTAGTGAACACTAATAAACAAACAGCATCATGAAGAGCAAGGAAGGGGGAAGGTTGTGGGATGTTTGAAGGAGGGTTAGGTTATAAAACAATATCCCATGTTTGAGCATCTCTTAGATCACTTATTAATCCATCATCGGAAAAGGCAAAGATCATCACGCAACTGGAAACCTACCAGTGAGCCTAAACGGAGAGGCTGGGCAAGGAGCATTAACCAGAGAAGCAGCAAGGAATCCAATGGAAATTTTGAAGGAGCTCTATAGCTCTAGTAGGAGAATCTGTCAACATTGCACAGCCATTAGGTTTCCACACCAGAAATCTGGTGTTTTGTAGAAGGGTTTGGGGAACAAAAATCATGCAAACCTCTTTGTGTTAAGAACAACTAACCTCTCTCTACCCTAAAGACATAGAGCAACATTGTTGTTGGCAGCATCATAATGTTGGGGTTCGACTCTTATGGTCATTTTGCAAAGAAGAATGAGGGAAAATGTTAGCCTGTAGATGGTCAAACCGGTAGAGACATAACCTAAAAAAAAAAACTGGTGCTGTAATCGCGGTGAAAGATTGTTTTAAAGGGTATTTGTCAAATTACTGACTACTCTTATAGAAGTGATTATTGGACCTTCAGAAGTGAAAAAGGAAATAAAAGTACTTTGAGAGTGTGGCAAAAAATTGCCTGATAATCTCGGTCAAAAACAGAAAGAAAAATGATTTCACACAGAATGATATAAAAATATATAACATTCTCTTTTATAGAGCCATCATCAGCCACAGCAGTCCTCTAGTGGTGTAAAGTCACCATTTGATGATGACTTTTTACCCTGACTGGGCCAGAAGGTGCCTATCTCCAGCTATCATTGGGCGAGAGGTGGCGTACACCCTGGACAGGTCGCCAGTCCATCACCTGTTTTCTTTTCTTTTGTCAGAAATAGCTCCAACAACAAATTGCTTTTGTACTGCCAGAGGACCAGCTGCCAGTCACTGTGGTTATTGTGGATTTTATTTATGGTTATTAGAGTGAAGGAGGCTGAAAACAAACCCACACCACAGTTTTCAGGTTTGAACTTAGGTGCAACTTTTCAAAGACTTGGAACGTTTTCCTTCCTCTTCACAGTTAGAAACCTCGTTGTGTTGGTTTAGCTCATAATATACTATAAAACATTTTGAAGTTTGTCGTTATAAGATAACAGAATGTGAAAAAGGATATCAACACTTTTGCAAGGCACTCTACTACCTACGCTTTGGCATTGTAATCTTTCTGTTTGCTAGTTGATGTTTGAATAGTCACTTTATCTTTTAAAACGTTTCTGTCACATCACTTGAATCTAGGGAGGGTATCAAACAAAAGGAGATAAATATCTTCCGACGTAACAGTGGTTCTGCGACGTTACATCTGCATAAACGTTCAAAGCATTTTGCAAAGGAAAATATTCCTCAAGCCCGACTGACTGATTGAATTACATTTAATGTGGTTTTGCACTCAGAAAACATGGCAGCGAGCGTCAGAAAATAACTTTTCCCTAATCCAAAGTATCCACACGAGACAATGCCATCAAATGCTGCCACTCATCCATGATGCCTTGGAGAAACCCTTGGAGAGTGGAGGGGGGGATGTTTAGCTGAGGGCTTCCTTTTGTTCTCCTTTAGAAGGTTTCCATTCCCACTTCTTGAAAGGCAATAAAAGCAAACCGTCGATGTTAGTGGGCGGGGGAGTATCATCAATTTATCTTGTTTATGGAAGCGACGGGAGACCGCTGAGCTATTGTCTCTCCCTCTCTGCTGCAATTGGTACAACGCTCGGGACAAGGATTTAACCAGCTCCATCTGCCTCCTCCCGCACTCCCCTCTGTCTCATTCCCTAACTCCCTATCCGGCTCATTCCTCCAATCCAGGGCAAACATGCATGCACGCTGTATGTTTACACCTCTCTGCACCCGTTCGTTCCCATCCGTCTGCACGCACACCTTCCCACTCTCGCGCAGCACCGGGCACCGCATCCTTCCTCCTCCGTCCTTCGTTGACTCCGGCAGCTCAATCATTGACTTCTCTGACCCTCTGACAGGCTCGACTTGACATTCAGACACCGTGTTCATCTCCTGTTTGTCTCCGTCAACACAGCCCGGGGTGTTTGATCCATGCACAGACTCACAATAGGCAGCACACACGAGTCCTGTCCACCACATGCTCTCTGTAAGATTCTCCTGGTATAAGCTGGCAAGGATCTAAATCCTTCCCTCGGACGGCTGTGAGCTGATGCAACCTGTTTTCTGTGTCAGAGGACAGGATTTTCAAAGCCAAACGCCTGAGCCGAGGTTTATTTGTACTTTATATGTCAGCAGTTTCTTATTGGCGAATAAGCTACAAGGAATGGGACACTGCAGACTGAAATTGGTGTCTGTGACCTGCAGCGCCGGGATGGTTAGACTTATGAATGTTTCATTTCCTTAGCTTTTCATTTGCAGGACCATTTCTAGAAGCACAAACGGGAGCAATAACTAGAAGTAGTTGTTTTTTTTTTTCTTGTGACCTTATCAGTTTCTTCAATCGTCGGTGAGGAATTTCCTGCATGGCGTTGGTTTGTTGAGGTTTAAAGGTGTTGGTTTCTGAACGGCTCTCTTAAAGTCCTGCGACCGCCTTTAAGCTGTGTTGAGGTCTGAGTGTTAGCTGGGCCGTCGCTAGCGCCTTGATTGTTTTCTTTTGCGGTCATTCTGTGGTAAATCTTGAGTGTTTGAGATTATTTTACAGCTAATGATCCGGTTTGGTCCAAGCTTCAGCTTTCAACCGTCGGCCTTAGTGTCAATCACTCACCACTAGTTTCAATTTTCTATTTAGTTTACAGTGTTTCAAATAGATTTTGCCAACAGTCAGGGAGCCAAATATTCCGATTTATGTTGTTTTTAAAACACCATACTTTGTTGAGTTCGGTTTGGCTTCTCCATCCTGGCTGTAAAGGTGTAGCCAAGGGTTTAAGGAAGTAAAGCACAGCTGCCAGCTGCACTGAACTGAACCGCATGCTGTGTTCTGTCATTCCTTTTGTTTCAGGTTTTATTTGTTGGGATTTTGAGCCTCTTTTATAGGCCCCGTCTGCTTATGTTTTGAATTTCTAAAACCTTTTCATATTTTCAGGTAAAGCAAAACCCAATTTTTAAATCAACTACTTTGTATCAATTTGAGTTGTCTTGTTACTGAAAAGTGCTTTGTAAAGTACAAGTAATTGTCTTGCCCTAGACTTATTTCTGGAATACTTTAGTATTCAAGGGTCGCAAGGTGACCAAGTAGCTGTAAAAGCCAAATCATCGGGTCTCCAACACTGTGCCTGGGCGCTGAGTTGTCAGGCTTTGTGTGCTCAGATTGGGACCAAAATGCAGTCAGGCACTCAGGATAAGCATTGTGGGGGTTTAATGACAACTGAACAGAAAAAAAAAGCAACGGAAACCAGGAATAGCACCCAGAAATATGAAGAAACGGTTTATGGAGCATGGAGCGGTGTAACGGACGAAACAATAAAAACCAGGTAGCTTACATACAGAGAGAAGTGTGGAGAAAGGCATGACTAAGCAATCAAGTGAAGATGAGGTACAGTTCATGCAAATGAAGGCAGGAGGAGCTGATGAAAGAAATGGAGCAGAAACAGAGAGAAACACAAAGAAAGAAATCTAACAGATAATAATAATACAAAATGTGGAAAGAATAAAAATGAACCCAAATGGCCATTACTAGAGAACATGATGTGTTTGCACTGATGTGTTTTTTGTTTTTTTCTTGTCATATTGATGTTGTTTTTGGGGATATGTGTTTTTTAAGTTCTTGTACAGCAGTTTAGTCAAACTAGTATGGTTTTAAATGTGTATTTTGACCAAACTGCTTTGCTTTGCTTTGCTTTGATTAAGTAAATTGTTCCAGAAATATTGTGGTCCATTGAGATGCAACTTTGGGGACATAAAGCTCTGATGCCATATTCTTTTTAGAGAGAGTTTTTTTTAATGGCACTAATGTCTTGTTTTTCACGCAGTAGGCTGACAGGGAAGGGGGTTTGAAAGAGGTTGGAAGACATGTGGTAAAGGACCTCAGGCTGGAGTTGAACCTGGGTCAGCCACGTCGAGGCCTCTAACTATTGGGCGTGCTCACTACCCCTGCACCATCGGAGCACAGAGAAAGGTTCTTATCCTGCCACACATCAGTCAGCCAATACAGTTGTTCTTAAGTGCGCCAACGTGAAATTCAACATTTAACACGCTAACCGAGGCCCGCAGAGTCTGAGATGGAATAAAGTTTGTCCCTGTAGAATGATGGACCTCAGAGAAAAACTTCCAGACATTGTCTCCCTTTATCAACACAGCCTCCAGGAAGATTGGGTTACTAAAACCACTTGATCCTGGTGATTTGATAAATCTGAAATCCCTGACCTCCACCCCCTGAATAAATTTCAGTTTTACTGCCATAGAAACATGACCTTGCCAGATTAATGCAAATATGAGGTTGAAAAGTGAAATTCGAAAGGACGTGTACATACAGTTGTCTGCTGATGTCTTAGTGTTGTTGGAGGGAGGCTAGGGTTAATGAAATCGGATTACTGGACCTGAACCATTATGTTTTTTTGGTGCTTCATTTGGACAGGACCACTAATCTAAAAAAAAAAGTATTTCCAGGGATAAATAAAGATACAGAGGGGCCAACACTAAGTAGCTGTAAAAGATGATAGTGGAGGTCCAGTGTTTGAAAGCATGGTTCTCAACTGGAAAAAGGCAGATTGCTTCGCTCACGTCGAGGGTCATCCTCTGCCTCAAGAAGACGAGTTCAAGTATCTTGTTTTTTTTTTTTTTTTTTGCTAGAATGGAGCAGGAGATGGGCAGACAGATGTGTTCAGTAACACAGACATTGTTCTGGTCTAATGCTGTAAAGAAAGAGCTAGGTCAAAATGCAAAGCTCTTGATTTACTGTCTGTCTAAATTCTGACTCTTAGCATTGATCATGAGCTATGGATGATGGCCAAAACAACCAGATCTTACATAAAAACTGCTTTTACTGTAAGGTGGCTGGACTCAGCCTTAGAGATAGGGTTAGAACGTCTGCTATCCGTCTGAAGCTTGGAGTTATAGGCACAGTGTGGCTTTGGAGGTTAAAAAATAAGTCTTAAACAGTGTATGTAAAAAGTTTACACACCCCTTTTAAAACGGCAGATTTTCGCAATGTAAAAAGATTTGTAAAAATCACCGCAAAGCTTTGTGTGCCTTTAATTTAACATATATCCTGAAGTTTATCCAAAAATCAATTAGATATGTTAGAAGGAAAACTGAAAAACCTAAAAAAAAAATTTAATTGCTTATTTGCATTTATGCAAACATAGTTTGAGGATCTGCACACTTCTGCAACCAGCTTTTTGCATCTTTTTATTTTATTTTATTTACTGAAACACAAGTTTTTTTTCAGGCGATCTCTACAGGATAGAAGTCACATTAAAAGGTGAAAATGTTTCAGAAATGACATTTTTTAATAGGGTTAGGTGCACATAGTAAAGTATAATAAAGAGAAATATATAATAGAAAATAATTTTAAGCATATTAAAGATGGTTTACAAATTCCAATAAATATATCAAAGTTCCTGGATCTAAATCCCCCAAACCTACTGTCTAAATTATCCAGGATACTGTCTAAACTAGATGATTTAATATCTCTTCCTATTATGAAATGGGAAGAGGATTTACCAGTCAGTTTTGAACAAAACATCTGTCTTGGAGGGCTCTGTGTCCGGCTCCTTATCTTGGGGTCCCGGTCCATGCTGTCTCCCAGTTCCTGTTCTATCCGGGGAACAGGGACCTGCATGAGTAAGGCGGGCTAGTTAACAAGAGGGGTGTTTTTATTTTATTTAGTCTAGTGACGTCCCTGACCCCAATTTTAGGGGTTCATAGCAGTGTTGTAGTCAAGTCACTATGCCTCGAGTCCGAGTCCAGGTTCGAGTCACCAGTGTTCAAGTCCGAGTCAATTCCAAGTCATTAAAAAAAATCCGAGTTGAGTCCGAGTCAAGTCACTATTGATCCAAGTTCGTTGTAGGAACATGCCGTGACGTGTGATGTATGACATGAAGCAGTAACATTCCATTGCACTAATAATTTAGATTAAAATCATGCACCAAATAATATTCTAATGACATATTAAAATTATAGCCTAATGATATAAAAACCGGAGTCGGGCTCTTCCTCATTCTGAGTCAGAATGATAGAATGTAGGAGCCCGAGTCCAAGTTCGAGTCATCATGTGCTCAAGTTCAAGTCAGCACGGGGTCTCTATTTAGTAATGATTCGGACTCAAGTTCGCGTCCTCACTCGATCGTACTACCCCATGGCTCTTCATAGTGGGGGGGGGGGTCAGGCCGGGGGACCGGGGGGGGGGTTGTGGTGCCCCTCCCCCCCCTCTTGGTTTAGGGTCATACGGTTGTGGGCTGTGTACCCCTTGGTTGAACCCCCACCCCCCCTCCCCTCCCTCCCCTTGCTGGGGCGCTTGGACCCATGGCCATCGTGGTACACGGTTATGTGTCTGGGTTCCCAGGGTGGGTGCAGGAGCTCCCTCACTGGCGGCGTTGCTTTCGCGGGGCTTGACCCCCCCGTGGCTCGGTTGGGTGGCCCCCGCTGGAGGACGGCTGTAAAATCTGTTGGGCTCTTTTTGGCATTAAGACACCAATTCTTATTGCCATATTGCCAGACAGGACACTAAAAAAAAACTGCAGTGTCTGTAAAACATTATTTCCTTCGAAGCTACCCAAAACTTTTCTTTCCCTCTTTATGCTCTTCTTACTTATTTTTACGAATCTCCTCGCTGTCAAACATTAAACATTTATTATTTCGCCTTAACTGCAAACTGATTGAAGGTGTTTCATTTTGGGCTTTTTCATACTGCTCTTGTGCAGCATGTGGTAGTTTCCTCAGGATTATGACTGCACTTTAAGAGCATCTCTTTGAGGAGTGAAACTGCAGCTAAGGTGCGCACCGTCTTCAGTCTGTCATTGTGATGCCGCTCTTTGATAAGCCGGGGAAAATTGGCATCATCAAATCCAACCTTGGTCTATTTACTCCGGTTGTTTCATGATCGCTGTGAGCCGATCGCTCCCGACACGATCTTATTAAAATATGACAACACTCCTTACTCAGTGCGGGAGGCATTCCTTCTGTGTCGTGCTGGATGTTTTTCCACTTCCACCACGCCTGTCAGCCGCCGTGAAACCGAGTGCCGCAGTGACTCAGGCTCTTCTGACTTCACGTTACGCTGCTGATTGACATCATCATCAGATAAAACCGGCAGAGGTAACAGGTTGCAACACGGGAGGCAATCTTGGCTTTCACCTTCAGCCAAAACACCCAGGGGGAAACCAGGTTTATTCGGGGTTTATTTACTTTAGTTTATAGTGATGAACTCTGAGGTAGACTGTTAGTCATGCTAAGGTGTAGACAGACATATTGATTTCCCTTTGGTTAACGCATTTACCAAGATATATCATGTAAATGTTTTCTTTAACTGAAGGATACTGTATTCACAAATTGACCAGAGGCTTCATAAATCCCAGCGTCTATTTTAAATACATAGATTCCTTTAAAAAAGCTATGAAATAGCCTTTTAGTTTAACTCTGAAGGGAGGCTATGAATCAGCGCAAACCTGTGTCAGGAAGTAAAATATGCACAGAAACGCCAACATCCCACTGTTCTTCCCTCCAGCATCACGGCGACTTGCCGCACTGGGCTGTAGGTCACATTTACATTTTTGCGAGGAAACATTTAAGCGTCGCCTAAACTCCGAGCTTCAACACGGAAATGTAAATGCGAGCTATCAACAGGCTGTATAATCTGAGCTAAAAGCAAATGCAGGGAAATCAGTGTGCAGGTGTTTCTGTGAGACACGGGGAGCCTTCAGCTCATTCGTCCCTCTGTATTTCATTGCATCCTGTTTTTTTTATTTTTATTTTGCCCTTTTTGTTGCCATGCGAAACAGTTTCAGGTCATCAAAAAAAAAATCATCAAAATAACATGAGCAAAAACAAAAATGTTTTAGATAATTATTCCCTTGTTAAATAATTAACGTCAACTAACTTTTGCTAGCCACACCTGGACATGATTATTTTCAAAATGAACATTTCACCTACAGAGTACCTGCTTGGCAGCATGATGTAAGCTGAAATATAAAAACCAATAGACCATACCCCGATTCAAGAAATTTAAGAACAGAAGAACAAAGTCGCTGACATCTCTCAGTCTAAGAAGAGTTACAAAGCCATTTGTACAGCTTGGGCGCTCCTTTCAAATACAGTGAAATCTGTTATCCAAAGATACAGAAATAAATGGAACGTGGTGAACCTTCCCAGGAATGGCTGACCTCCCATATTTACTTCAATAGTGTCGACAACTTGTCCGGACGGTCAAAAAAAAAGTACCAAGGACAACATCTAAAGCAGTCCAGTCCTCTTAGTGTTTATGATTCAATGATAAAAAAAAGACACTGGGCAGAAATGTGTGTCCAAGGCCGAAACCAGTGCTGACCAAAAATAACTCAAAAACCTGTCCAACTTTGTTAAAAAGAAAAATCACCCTGACAAACAAAAAAATTGAAAAAAAAAGCAGGACTTTCACAAAAACAGAATCTCAGGCCAACAGTGAAACACGGTGGTGGTAGAGTGATGGTCTGGGCAAGCCTTTCTGCTTCAGGACGTGACGTAACAAATGGACCCATGAATGCTGAAGGAGAATGCCCATTTTGTTACTGTAAGCCCAAAGGCACCTGGGGTTATCCAGCAGGACAATGATCTAAAACACAGCAGCGAATCCACCTGTAAATGACTAAAAAAAAAATGTCAGGAGGTTGTTGAGAAACCAAGCTGCGACGGGACATCGGCAAATGCACGATGAAGATAAAAAAAATTTAATGAAGGAAATGACAAATTTACAGAACACAAAGAAAATAAAGATGGACACCAGATCGAAGACAAACCAGGGGAACATCGGGGAACCAGGTGAGTACAATCAACACAAAAGCCAAAACAGAGGAAAGGTGACCACATAGCACAAATGTAGCTGAACAGAGAAACAACTGAGGGGAAAGAATCTGATACAAACCAAACAAAAATACCTGAAAGTTAGAGAAATTAACTGGGTAAGACAACCAAAAGAAGCAAAAGTGAAAGCTTATACACCTGGAGATTATGACAGAATGAACGTGTGGGAATAGACTGATCAAACACAAACACAAACTTTCAGAGGACCTCCAGTGTGGCTTCATTAAAACAATTCAGCAAAGACAACAGGGACCAAACTCCCCTATAGTGATGGAAAACTCTGCCTGGTTATCAGGAGCGCTTGTTTCCACCTGTTGCACAACCAGGTTGTAGGTTTAGGGGACAACGGCTAATCGTCTTACGACTACTGCTTTTTTTATTTGCTCAGGTTTGATATTCAGGTTCTGAAAAACCTGAAGCGTGACCTAAAAAAACCCAAAAAACAGACATAAATAACAAAAATAACAGCAGAAAGGAGGACGCAAACACTCTTAAGTCCTGAATCCTGCCGAATCTCCTTTATTTTCCGTTCATCGTGGTGAAAATGGCTCCCTGGAAAGGAAAACAAAGTGTTCACCCTTCAGGTTGATTTGATCCGACTGTAAGTCTGACTGATTTATGAAGCGTGATGCAGTTTAATGTGGATGTAAGTTCCCCACAGACTGGCCTGTCTGACCAGAGACGAGACAAAAAGGCAGCAGAGGTACAGGTAAATAACAACCTCCATCTTGTTTTCTTTTCTTTCCCCCCCCCCCCCCCCTCCTCTCCTTTATTGCCACCTACTCTACCTCTTCTCGCTTCCCCTTGTGTTGTCGTGGCAACGCTCTGGCCACCCCATTATGACGATGCCCGCGTGTCTTTCTGTCGAGCCACCGCTGTTGGTTTCACCTTTTTTTTTTTTCCTCTCCCCCCTTTCCCTTCCTTTATTCTTTTGAAAAAGAGATTCAAAAAAAAAAAACACCCAAAAAAAAAAAAGGAGGAGGAGGAGGAGGAGAGGTTTGAAGAGCAGCAATCATTTAGTACTTCCTTCAGCTGCTTTTATCCGTCCTCAGAGCTGCTTTTCTCCCGCTTCCCCCTTCGTCTCGGAGGTTTGGAGGCTGCTCGTAAAAACGAGAGAGCAGCTGTGAAGTTTATTAGGTTCACCGTGTGCACGCTTTTCTCTGCCTATTGTAGCCTACGTCTCCTTTTGGCTCCCCCCCCCCCCATCTCCGAAATGGAGAGACAGAGGCAGACTGTACAGAGCTATTAGACGCATTGATGAGGACGCTCGTATCAAAGGGAATCCACAATGAGAACAAACATACAGAGCAGATGAAACATCTCCTTTGTGCTCGGCTCCCGGCAAGCACAACACGACCTAATGAGGAGCAGCTCGCAAAAAAAAAAAAAAAAAAAAAAAGGTGTGTGTACACAATTCCTCGATTCGTGTGATCAGGACATTATTTTTTTTTTTTCCTCGTCTCGTGTTTGCTTTTTTTGCACGCCACGAGCTCCAATCGAGTCGAGCCGAGCGTCTGCAGACTGACAGGTGTGTGTTTTTGAGAGAGAGTGTAATCTCCCAGATAAAGTAGGGAGATGGAAGGAGCAGATAGACAGGGGCGTTGGGGATGAGATTGCAGGAGGGGCTTAAAGCTGAAGCTGTAAATCACTTAACCTGGGGCTAATGGGCTTATTGGCTACAGCACACACACACACACACGCACAGAGAAAGATACACACTGATACAAACTCAATTTCAGCTGCCCTTCTTATTCACGTGCGCAAAAATACAAGTTCATTTCTGCTAAAGTTGGAGGCCTCCGGGGGGCCTCGGCAAGTCTGAAATGTCACCTGATAAATGTAGAATGTCACTTGCGAGAGAGAGAGAGAGAGAGAGAAAAAAAAACACACACACAATCACACACACTATTTTAGATATTGTGTAATGAAGATTTGTGGGCAGAAGCGCTGGTTTACTCATGCTTCCCCTGCGTGGCTATTTTAAGGTTTGCTTTGCCTCACAATGTTGTGCCAATGCACGTGTGGGTGTTTTGCTGGAAAAATCAGCATCAACTTTGATCCGGTGTGCGAAAATAAAATCTGGTTAATAGATTAGTCAGTGCAATTATTTTCGGTGGGTACGCGAGACCTGAAGTGGAGATTCTGCAGAGCTCCTGTCGCCGGTTGGGCTCTTACTGGCAGTAGACAGCGCCTAGACTCGTCTCAATTTGTTAAAGGATATATGGTGGCTTATATATATATATATATATATATATATATATATATATATATGGCTCTCAAAGATAGATGTGCCTTGAAGACAGAGGAAAACTTATCATTGTTTTTTTTAATCAATAGCTATAGGCTGGTTTATCAGTGACACATGGACGTTTTGCGAGGAAATGAGACTTGTGGACGCAACGTCTGCAGCATTATCTGACACAGTGGTGCTTCAGGAAAAACCTGATCCTGAACACTAGTAAGACCAAGGAGGTAATAATAGACTATAGGAGGTCCAGGAGGACTGAAGACGCTCCTCTCTACATACAGGGGGAGGCGGTGGAGCGTGTGGACAGCATTAGATTCCTGGGCGTTCACATCTCCTCAGACCTCTCCTGGACTGTGAACACCTCCCGCCTGGTGAAGAAGGCCCAACAGCGACTCTTCTTCTTCTTAGTGGGACTTCCCACTAAAATGCTAAAGAATTTCTACAGTGCTACCATAGAGAGTGTTTTATGTCTCAGCATAACTGTGCAGTATGGTAGCTGCACAGTCCAAGAGAGGAAGGAGCAGGGGATTGTGGGATGCTGTTTACAGGATTTGGACTCGATTAAGTCCAAAGCAGGTCCAGACACATCTCCACTGGTCCCGCCCACCCAGGAAATGCACTGTCTGCCTCTTTCCCATCAGGTAAACGCTTCAGAAGCATCAAATCCAAAACGAATTAGCTAACAAACAGAGCTGTGAGGGCTATTGCCCCCTCAGAAGAAGGCGATGGTCCATCATGTGTTCCAATCACACCACTGTTATTGCCTATTTGCACACTCTTACTCTCAGGAATATCAAACTGCACGTGTCTGTAAATGCAGCCCCAAAAACAACGGCACAATAGTTACCTCACTACTTGTGATTCATGAAGACTGAGCTATGTAACAGATGTAACAGACTCGCTATAGGACTAATATCAGCGCCCTTGAACTCAGACACAAACTTTTTTTTTAAATCTTTTGCATGCTCTCATGTGAAGAAAAGAAACCTATAAATACTTAGTCTGCTGTCCATGAGTGTCATGTTACTTTTTTTTTTTGTACATCCTAATCGCCTCAAAGGTAATTTCACCATGGTAACACACTGTGACAATAAAGTCTTCTTGATTCTTTATTCTCTCATCCTTACAGTGGAGCTACCCAGCCAACATCTGAATGTGGGCCCCATAAAGATCTTGATCAGGACTGATGGGTCCCTAAGTGGCCCTGGATTAATTATATGGGCCCCATGGTTTTCATGAACAAACCCATACCAGCAAAACCAGTCAGCCACCGTGTGGATGACTTACCTGGTCTCAAAAGGGGTATTAATTGTTTGAAAGTGCTGAACACACCTATGTGCATCCATCATTTACCCATTTCTTTTTACATCAAACCTACAAATGCAGTCAACAGGGGTCCATTATATAACGTGTGGACAACCTCACCATTTTGTACCACGTATGGGGCCCTGTATGTAAACGTAAGCAGGGTAAGAGATGGTATCCAGCAGCGACAAAGCTACAAAGTAATTAACACGGCGATGAAAAGTTGACGCGTGCACAAAAAGAAGAAGGCAAAGCCACCTCTTACCTTTCATTTACACCCTCTCACACAAACATGTAATACATTAAAAAAAAAACACGTCCTCCCCTCTCATGCGGACTCCTCTGCGGCGGTCTATTCTCCCGCTCAGACGCTCATTACATTTCTCATCATGGCTCAGCACACATTTCGGCCCGTCGGCCGCACCTGTTGAGGTGCGATCCGCTCGGTTTACACCTGCTCCCCTTCTCCTCTGCCTCCGTCGCTCCATCTCACACTTCTCTCCGTATCACTCCATCTGTCCACCTGCCTCTCCGGCCCCCTTCCCGCCGCATCCGACGGGGGAACCAAGCTGTTGCCAAGGCTACGCCAGCCATTGTGTACCCGGTTGCCAGGTGACCGGTCGCTGTGGCGATGATGGAGAATTTTGAAGCGCCGTCGCCGCTCTTCCTCCTCCTCCTCCTCCTCCTCGCCTGGACCTATAAATCTCCAGCCATTTTTTCCCTACGCTCTGTTGCCGTCGTGCCTTACCTCCCGACGACACCGGAGGAAGAAAAGCATGCCGACCTTTAAGTGGAGCCAAGCAACGACGGAGGGACAGGATGGATGATGGCTTGTTTGTTTTAATCTCCCAGATCTCTCACTTTCTCCCTCCTTTTTTTTTTCTCTCTCTGCCTCAAACTCAATTTTTCTTTGCTCCCTTTATCCATTTATTCTGTCCAGTTTTCCCAAGTCGAATCACGCGGCCTTTTCATCACTGGCCACCGCCTTATTCCTCCATCCTTTTTTACTGAAACAGACCATGAGTGCCCGTAGCAAGGTCTCTCTCCTAATTTCCTTTGTTCATGATGGAAAACACACACATATAATTTTTTTTTTCACCTTTTCATACCCCCTCTGCTCCCTCTGCTCTTCTTTTTCCTCATCACAGGATAATTCAGTCGGGCTTGTACTGATGCTCTTATCCTTTTAATATGCTTACTCTAATGCAATCCTTAATTCCCTGCTCCCCCATCACAAAGAACTATGATGGCAGATAAAATTGGTGTGCAGCAGAGTTGGAAAATCTTTTTTTTTTTTTTTTTCAAAGACTGATGAGTATGTTCTTTTATCATTTCCATTTCCATTAGACTATTTGGGCTGAAAATGACTTCCGATTTGAAAATTTTCAGGTCAAATAGATAAAAGTATCCACTTTCTGCTCTCAAAATTTGATTTGCTGCCGGGAGATGACGCTAACCTCTTTCTCGGAGCAAGAGTGGTGTTGAAGGGAATGAGAAAAAAAAAAAAAAAAAAACGTATCAACACCTTCGGAAAGCAATTAAAGTCTGAATCGTATCTCGTTTTTCATCTGGCCTGGATTATTTTTTTTAGCGACTTGATGTGCTTGTTCAAACCGTTCTGAGAATCAGAAACAAACGAGGGAGCAGATAGAACAATAGCTGAAACATCGGGTCTATTTTTCCTTTCAGATTTTGGCTTTTTAGACGTCTAAAGCTTAAAAGCCACCATTTGTTAATGAAAAAAAAAGACTAAATTCACAGATATACAAGTTAATTTCCCTCACATCATGAAACAAAAGAGTCAGAAAGAGTGGAGCCCAATGTTGAGAAAGAAGGGCTGTCTTATAGTAAACAAGCAGCTAAATAATGGACTAGGCACTGGCTGCTGATGACTGTGAGTAAAAAACGATGGTAAAAGTCCTCTTTGAAAACTTTGCGGTGTCTGTGGGGCTCTCAGGGCGCCAGGGAGGGCTTGCTGTAGGTGTGGAGCAGCAGAGCAGAAGGTCTGGTCCCTCATGGTGCGGGTGTAAGTCCCGGGGAGTTGGAAGCAGTTGATGTTTGAGGAGCAGAGAGACCGCGCCGTTGTGCGTGGGGTGAGGAAATGCTCTAGAAGGTGAGGAGACGGACCTTGGATACAATCTGGGCAAACACAGGGAGCCAGTGTAGTTAATAAAAATGATATAGTAGCTTTAAAACTTTGAACCAACACTTATTTGTATTGCTGTTAAAACAATGTGACATTGTGGCTTTTTCGACTGACTGAAAGGGGCTTTTTGTGCAGGGTGGCCTGACTAAGCAGTGGTTTTGGTCTTGGGCGTCTTCCATCGGTGCCGGTTTTTCTCACTCTGTTATTACTGAATCATGAAATCTGACCTTAAGTGAGGCAAGTGAATTCACCGGCGCTCTACGTACTCTGCGTTATTCTGTGTCCTGCTGGACATTCATGCGCTCTTGGAATAATTTTGGTAGGTCGACAACTCCTGGGAAGGATCGTCACATTCAATTAAATTTTATTTATACAGCGACAATTCATGAAACATGTCATCTCAATGTGCTTTACAAAGTCAAATTCAATCAGATTATATTGTTATTTCTCTATTTGTGACGGATCACTCTCACTGTGGTTTCTCATAGCCTTAGACAAATCTTTGAAACCCTTGTTGTAGCCATTCAGACTCATCTGTTCTTGAGTTTCTTTAGGTCAGGGCACAATGTGTTGGTTTTTGACACCCTTTAATGCACTTCATGTAGTCAGGCAATTTCTATTTGAGTGATTATTTGATTGTACTGGTCCGGCAGCCATCAGGCCTGGATGTGGAAGGTAACATTAAACACAGCTCTCCACAAACACAAAATGGCAATGCATGGGTACTATACATGAATTTGTAAAGGGGTGTATCGACCCAGAGCCCGTTTAACCGCAATCACAGAAGACAGCGCCTGCAAGCTCTTGTGGTGGTTTAGCATGTGCTGTTCTTGGATTCAATTCAATTAAATTTTATTTTATTTATATAGCGCCAATTCATGAAACATGTCATCTCAAGGCATTTTCCAAAGTCAAATTCAATCAGATTATACAGATTGTTAAAAAATATTTCCTATATAAAGGTACCCAGTTGATTGCACCAAGTCTTGACAAGCAGCATTCACTCCTCCTGGAGAAGCGTAGAGCCACATGGACAGTCGTCTGCATTGTCCATGGCTTTGCAGCAATCCCTCATACTGAGCATGCATGAAGCGACAGTGGAAAGGAAAACTCCCCTTTAACAGGAAGGAAAAACCTCCAGCAGAACCAGAACCAGGCTCAGTATGAACAGTCATCTGCCTCGACCCACTGGGGGTTAGAGAAGACAGAGCAGAGACACAACAAGAGAGACAAACAAGCACAGAAGCACACATTGACCCAGGAATCCTTTCTACGTTATATGGTAATAGCGGGTGATCTGTCTTCCCTGGATGATATCAGCTAAAAGAACGCCAGACCAGGTGTACCTTCTATGAAGAAAAAAATTACAGAGAAAAAAAGGTAAAAGTTGAAATAACAACAAGCAATGCAAATTGGAGAACAGTAGGAGAACTCAGCAGTGTGAGAAAAATAGACCCTGATGTCCTCCAGTAGCCTAAGCCTATAGCAGCATCACTATAGAGGTAGCTCAGGGTAACATGAGCCACACTAACTATAAGCTTTGTCAAAAAGGAACTTTCTTCTGGGCAAACCCGTCTATCTCCCACCTCTACACTTAGAAAAGGGCAGTTTGTTTATATTCTGGGGCGTGATAAAACACAGTGCACTCCCACAATACGCACATAAAACACTTTCCCCAAGCAAGCCCTGATTGCACACAGCTTAAAACACAAGAAAACACATTCATGGAACAACTTACAGATAACTTATGATTGATCATCTGGTGATCGTGCAGCCTCCCATGCCTTTTGTAATGCAGCTTGGGCCACTGCCCATGTGCACATATCAGTAAAGTCACTCCTTGCTAACATGCAAAAAGGACCTAACGACCAGGTGCACCCACAGCAGAACGCTGAATCCTGTCCCTAAGCAGCGATACGAGTAAATATCTTCTGCATAAAACCTCGAATTCTATGTTTACTGCTCTCTCAAGCTGACTCTCAACTCAACTTGAATTGATCTGCGTTAAACGACAGCCTCGTTTAGCTCATAGCTGGCAGGAAACGTAAAGGCCACTCACCAATGTGCTCAGGTTGAAAGCGTTGGACACTGACGGCAATGCACACCGTGGTGAGCAACTTCACAATTCCTGACACGAATAATTCAACCCGTTTTAAAACTAGTCAGTTTATTGGTAACGAAGAGTATATCATGTCGGGAAATATGAGATTTTTAAGGCATCGGTGCTGCAGGTTGTGTAGGGAAAGCGACCCTGTCGTTCGCTCGGGCTCTAAATGTGCCTTCATCAAGCAGCTGGCTGCACATGAACGTGTGTGTGTGTGTGTGTGTGTGTGTAAAAGGAAAGTGATTGCAGTTTCCTGTTCCTGCATGTTGTGATGAGATGAGTGTGTGTGTGTGTGTGTGTGGGTGTGTGTGTGTGACCGGACCTGTCCCCCGATGTGTCCCTGAGCTTAGTCTGACACTCCATTGATTTGTATGGAAATAGTGCCTGTTCACGCAGCAGGCCCAGCGCCCTCGCCCTCTCGCTCATCAGCACCCAGCGGCGGGACGCTCGGCGTGTTCTTTCACTTGATTGTGTGTGAGATTCGCATTTCTTCTCTTTTTTTTTTTTTTTTTCCCTTTACCAGTTAATGTGTGTGGCTAAAAGGAGGGAGGGGGGCAAGACTGTGCAACTGCCGCGTGAGATCATCAGGTATGTATGTGTGCATGTGTGAGGTGGGGAGGGGAGGGGTGCAGAACCGACGTGTTGGAGTTTCAATATAACCGTGTGAAGTCACGTCTGTCTCTTGGTGAAAGGGCTGATCAGTTTATGAGCCGCTAATTCACAGACGCAGGTGGACTTGCCCTCGCAGAACCCATCGGGTGACAGGTCGGGCCCAGAGGCACTGTCTGATGTTCCTCCATCAGCACCATCCATCCTTTTGCTTATCAAGCTTCTTCCTCGTGTTTCTTCCTCCTTTTGTCAATTTCTATCTCTTCTTTTGGTCCTAATCCCCTGGACTTTTCCACGTTTCATCTCGTTACAAACGCAACCTGCAATTTATCGTGTTGAAGTCGTATGATAGAGCAAAATGAAGCTATCCGTAATTAAGAAATGAGGGGCGAATGATACAGGGGGTTACTTTTTTTTTTTTTTGTGAGTATTAATCTGTGGCATGAATTTGTACTCAGCCGCACCACGTTAATAGTTCACAGAGGTACCTTTCACTGCGATTACAGCCGCAGCCTCCATCAGCTTTGCACATCTAGAGACTGCAATTTGATAACCAATTATCTTTGCAAAGTAGCTCAGGGTCAGCTAGATTAAATACACGGAGCATGTGTTAACAGCCATTTTCAAGCCTCGCCACAGGTCCTCGATCAGATTAAAGTCCGGACTTTGACTGGGCCGTTCTAACGCGCAAATTAGGTGTGCTTAGATCTGAACGAGCAATCTCAAATTCAAGTCCTCGAGGGCATGTCTCACACCTTTTAGGCTACGTTCACACTGCAGCCTGAAGTGACCCAATTCCGATTTTTTTTGCCCATATGCGACCTGTATCTGATCTTTTTATGACAGTCTGAACGACACAGATCAGATTTTTTCAAATGCGACCCAGGCCACTTGGATATGTGGTCCTGAATCCGATACGTATCTGATCTTTTCAAATGCGACCTGTGTCTGTACGGCCTGGTCGCATTTATCCGACCTGTACGTCACCGATACTCGACAAACGTCAATATTCTGCGTCCTGCTATGCAGAAGCGGGAAGAAAGATGACACCCATAGCGGACTACAATGAGAAGAGCAGTCAATGGAGGGAAAGCTCCGGTTAGAAAATAAATTAATGACCGAAAAATGCGCACCAGCATTATAATCCATGTTTACTTCCGCAAACACTGAGGACGCTTGCTACGTGTGACGTCATCGCGTCCTCGAGTGCGCATGCGGGACACTTAGGTTGAACGCTTTCAGTTCACCCAGGAGATCACATACAAGTCGCATATATTTGGTAATGTGAACGGACACGCAAAAAAATCTGATTTCACAAAAAAATCGGAATTGAGCATTAAGACCTGCATTGTGAACGTAGCCTTGGATGTTTCCCTGGGTCTGCAGACATGGGTCGTATGGTTGGATCACTTCCTCTGTTGGCCAGTTCTAGAAAGCCTTGTTAATTAGCTAATTAATTGAGAGAGGTGTGTAGAAGGAGAGGCCCTGGTAACGGATGCAGGACATCAGCCCGTAACCTCCAGCTCAGTTTATACTCTTTCACCGCATCTAACAGGTTTTCTTACAGAAACAGTATTTTTGCTCCGCCTATCTTCTCGTCAATCAATTCCCCCGTCCCTGTTGGTGAAGAGCATCCCCACAGCACGATGCTGCTGCTACCATGCATCGTGTTAGTCGTGGTGTGTTCAGGTAGGTGCGTAGCGCCAGTTTTGGGTGTAGATCAAAAAGTTCATTGTTGGGTTTATCTCACAGGCAGACCAGCTTCCGAATGTTTGCTACATTACGGAAATATTCTTTATTTCAATCGTTGCTTTCTTCGTGCCACTTTCCATAAAGTCAAGATTTGCGAGGTGCACCACTGATAGTTGTACTGTTAACATGTTTTTCCACCTGAGCTGCGGATCTCTGCAGCGTCTTCAGACTTACCATGGCTGCATCTCCAGTTAATGATCAGCCAGTTTAAGTGGACGGCCATTTTTGCAGTATGGCTGCATACGACACTAAAGCTCAGTCTTCATTGCAATATCGAAACGCAATATTGCCATAGCAAAGCCCTGCTTGGTTGTAAAATTTGGTTCCCTATGATGTTTATGACATTATCGAAACATTGGTTTTTGATAATAATTTGGCCACTCTGATGAACTTTCTCCACTTTTTCTGTTCACGAGTCAAATGGGTTTAAGTGACCATGATCAAAAATCTTAGGGAGAATTATGGGGATCTAGTCAGGATGATATTTATACAGAATTTCTTGCACTGCATCATTTTTAATGGATATCAGAAAAAAAGTGGCTAAACACATTTGTATGCCAGGCTTTTCAGAGTTTTATTTGTGATTTTTTTATATATATTTGCATTATTTTCCATTCATTCCAAAGTCATGCTCCAGTTATAGTTGGTCTCTCATGAAACCACAATATAATAGTTTGGCTTTTGGGGCTGTAATAGGATAACATGTGGAAACATCCAAACAGTGTACATCTTGACATAACACTGTAAATATCTCTCTTCCCCTCGTCTTTAGTGTGTGTGTTTTCCCCCCCTCTCAACCACTTCTTTATTCTTTTCACCGCCTCTTGCAGAATTCTGTCAAAGCCACGACCCGATTCTGGTCACGTGCTCCTCACTAAATGACATACCAGAGACAGCTTCCAGCCTCTTAAAGGCCAAAGAGAGATGTGTGCGGATCCATCTCTCTCCCCTTCCTCTCTCCTCTGCCTCTCTCAGCCCTTTTAACGCTCAAACAATATGTGTTTTTTTTTTTTTTTGTCTTTGAGTCACCCTCTCTGCTTCACTCTGTCTAAAACAACAAGTAATGGCGCCATTCATTTCGAGAAAAAGACCCCACACAGAAAGCAAAGGTCTCCGTGTTCCACCTTGTTTTTCCTCCTCCATCTTCATTTTGTGTGTTAAAGCAGAGACAGCATGCTGTCTTTTTTAGTTTGATGCATCGATTCCAGGGACAAAAAAAGTCATCATATCTCAGGATGCCCCTTATTCTGTTGCTTTATGGTGTTTACACATCTCTGAAACCTGGCATAAATATGTATGAGATGGATATGTAAAAAAAAATATTAGCAGAGGATAGAAAGTGTTATGAAGACTGGGTAATTTAACAGGAAATAAATGGGAAATCGAATTTTGTTTACTTTGCTTCCTGTTAGTTACTTTATTTTGCTCTTCATCTTGGCACAAACCACATTTCTTACAAATTATCCTTTAATGTCATTGCGTGTGCAATGAAATACTGTATGTCTTTCAACCATGAGAGTATTTATTTTACAGTGTAATTTTGTCGTGCTGTATGGATTATAGGAACAGGACCAAAGCAGTGATAGGAAATGTGGGATGAGCATAATAAGAAACCACAAAACTTGCAGAGACAGCACAAGGAGAAAAGGGATGTGGAGGACGGGCAGATTAAGAAGCAATGGTGCAACGGAGTAACGCTAGGATGCAGCAGCGACCAATGAGAACCAGCAAGCTTCCATACTGAGGGAAGAGTGGAGAATGACATTGAATGCTGGTGAGTTAATTAGGGGATTATATGGAGCAGCTGAGGTAAGAAGGAAGACTATTTCTGCGTCCGAAAACGTATTTTAGCTAAAGAGGAAGTGTGTCAGCATTCTCTCCTTACCTTCCCACGATAGTGTTCTTACTCTAGACCCCATGAAGGGTCAAGGAACAGGAGCTATAATTAGACGTTTCCGGATGGAGCCTGAGGCAGTGAGACGAATTAACATTTTTGGAGCTGAACTAAAACACAAAGAGACTACTAAACCAAAGAGAAAAGACTAGCAGAGATCTAACTTACCACACAAGGTTGAACCTATGTGGCAACACATTGGAGTTGCTGACGAACGCAGATAAATAAGCAGTATACGGAAAGACCTGGTAGAATATAATAGACAACAAGAATCAAAGGATCAAAACACAGGCACAAAAAGAAAACCAAACCCCAAGCCCTATGGATCGTAACAAAACGTATGCAACAGAATAGTTTCCAAATATTTAAATTAATTTTAATTGGTCTAATATGAAGTCATTTCTGCCTCCGTCCACTTTAGGTGATCAATTAATCTATATCCTGAGACCGGCAGCAGGAAGCCAACATATTTTTCACTGTCAGGTCTACAGGAATAATTAATGTTGAGAGACAGAATATTAATTACAATTAAAACTCCTCACTTCACATGTTTAGAGGAAGAGAAATAGTTTTTTAACCACCACCATCTTAACGGTCAAGCTTAAAGGAGTAAACAAGATGTTTTGGGTGTGTTATTTTGGTCATGATAAAGGAGGAATTGACCAAATTGAGAGACCAATGAACAGGCCCAGGTACTTTATAATATTGAGCCAAAACCTTCTTTTCCTGTTGATTTGTTATGTATAGGTCTTCCAAAACGTCGATTACTCAAGGTAAACTGCTAAGGCCACCAAGGAGTAAATAAAAAAAGGATCACATGAAGGTAATGGAGTCGTCTTGGCAGTCTCATGTCGGTCCTACAGAAAATCTTTAGCAGGTTCTTCGAGTTGCCACGTTGCAGCCAAAAAAAAAAGATTTCCTGCAGTGGAAAGGATGAAATCCCTTCTGAGATGTGTGCAGAAACGCGGTGCGAGCAACATGAAGGTTTCTCCACCAAGTCCTGGTCATGTTTATCTGGGGGAACTAATGGTCATCTTTAATTGTATGTTATGTGCTCTCTGGATTTAGGGTGCCACGAGGAAATTAAAAGCTACTGAAAGCAAAGAAAGAAAAGAGTAAATGTAAACACACTCATCGAGTCAAGAGGGCATCAAACATTGCGTGTAAAAGTGGAAACCAAGCAAAAATTAAAGCCCATTTAAATTCCGATTCTCCTTCAAAGCCCAGTTGATGTGAAAACTTTCGCATCAGCAAGCCAACCTGCCAAAGCACACACAGCTCAGTTAATTAGCTGAATCCATTGTATTTTTTTTATTTTTATTAATCTGTGGTTCAAGCCTCCAGCTTTGCCGATGTGGATTTTACGGTTATTGTTTCTAGGCGAGCCGGTTTGCTTATTTAAAGCATTTAGAGACATTACCCCTCCGGCTCAATCGGCGCTAATGTTTACTTGATCTCGTTCCTCCAGAGGTTCTGCTCTGTGGAAGTATAATTGATGGGAATCAACACTTTTAATACTACCTAATCTTTCCTCAACGTTGGCTTTTCTTCTGAAGGGAGAGGAAGGGAGAGGGTTTGTTGGTGGTTTGTGATTCTGCTGTTGTGTGAAATGATTCTGCTGCTCTGGTTGTCCAGGTTTGGGCATCCCAGGATGACTTTTTAGAGGCTGCCAGTGCTCTGAAAACAGGGATCAGGCTCCAAAAGTTTGTTCCTAATTACATTCAAATCAGGTGTGTGAACAGTGGAAGTCATGTGTGGGTCTGTTTGAACCATGTTTGTTAAGCTTAGGGGTGGGGGATCACTCGAAACACTGTGCAGCAGGCATGTTTTATTGTTTTCAAGGAGTTAGAACGTCACGGAACAGAGGAGGCCTCAACAGAGGGCGCTCGGGTGCCAACCCCATCAAAATTACAGGAAAAGAAGCGTAGACACAGTAAACATGAATTGCAAAATAAAATGTATTGTTTATTTTTAAGTAGAATTAACCCAAACCAAAAATACAATGGGAAGGCAAAAAATAAAACTAAGGATACTCTGGAGATTTTAGTTCTTAATTTGTTTCAGAGCCGTGTTTATGAAAATCTGCTAGCAGTAAAAGAACACTTTAGTGCAGGTTTGAGTGGTCTACACGTGCTTTAATATGATGTAAACAAATATACATTAATCTTTCCTTTTCAACAATTTAGAGACTAAAAATGAATCTAAAAATGAAAATCCAGTTCATATTTTTTAGTATGTCGCATTATGACTAGAGAATATCAAGTTTCAGAGGTCTGGTTACGATTGATAGATGCAACGATTATTATGTCAGATTATTTGCATCTTATTCGCATAAATCATTGTTTTGTTTCTGATTCATACAAAAGTGGGTAAATATAACAATGCTAAATAAGCAGGTTTCCATATTCCTGCCAAGATGCCCAGGACTTTGATAGTTTAGTGTCGGGTTCCTGGGGATCCTGCAGGTCTGCTTTGGGATTGTTACTATCTGTAGATTCTTGTTTCTGCCACTAGTTAGACTTTAGGTCATTTAGTTAGTCAGGTTATTCTTTCATGTCTGGTCACTCAGCATTCATCCCTATTATATGATGTTCTCCTCCTGCTCCTACCAGCTCATTGCCCTCTCTCTCCTCTTTAGCCTATAACTGCCTTTCCTCCTCTCACCTGTGCTAATCTGCTAATCTGCTCCACCTGCTGCCCCTTCAGTCTCCTCCCCTTTATAGTCAGCCCGTTCTGTCACACCTGTTGTCAGGTCCACTGCTATGCCACCCCAGTTCTGGTCACCTTCTTGTTTTTCCTGGTTCCTCTCGGATGCAACCCTTGAGTTCTTGCCTGCACTTGGGTCCAAAAGTCCAAACACAAAACCTGACAATTCCTCTACGTAGCCTGTTTTTGCACAAATCTCACAAAGTATTTTACCTTTTGTTTGTATTTTATTGTATACTATTCGAACTGTACACTTACTTTTGTTCTGTATTTTTATTTCTAACAATTATATCTGCACGCTTCTATTTGTCACTCTGTTACTGATGCAGCAAAGTTTACTCACTGAGGGACAAATAATACTATTCTATTCTAGTGTTATTTAACACGTCTGTCTTTTATTTTTATGTGCATACCATACAGAATGTAGTGTTTGTACTCAAGGTTATCCCACTGTTGGAATTTCATGCTAGCCCTTTCTGCAGAACTGAGGCATAAAATGCTTAGCAATAATGTAAAAAAAAAAAAAGAAAGGATTTTTGACCGGGTGTCATTTCCTGATGCCAGACTGAGTTTGTTGCTTTCACTGAGTTTCCAAAAAGCAAAGCTTCGTGGACCTATTCACATCCTCTGGAACCGTAGCTTGCCCTGCGCTCCTGCAGCAGTTTTATCTGTATATTAAAGTACTCCTGCAGGTATTAAAGATGATTTTTGTCATCTCACCCCAACCTCTCACCGAGATCCAGATTTATGCGTCGTAGCCTGATGCGAGTTAAAAAAAAAAAAAAAATCCGATGTTTGATTGATTTGATTAGAATGTGAACGAGGCCATAATTAGCTCCCAATGGAGGCATCACTCCCGCAAAATCATCACAGCACCGCAGCAAAATGACTTCCTTTAAATTCCCCCGAGCTTCTGTTCCTCAACTCCAAACACTTTTTTTTTTTTTCATGTTTTCACTCAAAATAAAAGGCCGCTCCAGCTGACCGTCACTTGTGACGAAAGTTCGCCATACGTAGATCATTTTCGTACAGGCGCACCAACTCCCAGAATCCGAAGGCAGCTCAGACAGATGCGGCGTAAGACAAATATGACCCTGTGTGTGTGTGTGTGTGTGTGTGTGTGTGTGTGTGTGTGTGTGTGTGTGTGTGTGTGTGTGTGTGGAGCTGTGCGCCGCTCTGCGTGGAAGCAACGCATAAATCGAAGCGTCATAAATTTGCTTTATTGCTCTGTGTCTCCATATGTTTGCGTAAGTGTGAGTAGACTGGGTTTTTACTACCTCGCTGACACCAAAAAAAAAAAAAAAACGTCCCCTTGCGAGTGCAGACAACTTTAAAAAAAAATAAAAGGGCCTCTGGTGAGTTCTTTATCACACGGTTTATTGGAAACACGTCTATTTTTAGGAATGTGGCTGCAGAGGGTCCTTAACAGTGAGTTTAAAACATGCATGCGTGTCTTAGTGAAAGATATGCATGTGAAACGGAGATCGCTGGACCACGCTGCAAAAACGGATCTAAAAATAAGTCAAATGTTCTTTAAGTTAGTACATTTATCCTTGATTTCAGCAAGTAAATACGATTATCTGCCAATGGAATGAGCATTTTCACCCCTAAAATAAGATAATTAGACATCCTGCACTTGAAATAAGATGATGGAGATGAATTGTTCCTATTTTAAGTGCAAAAATCCTATTCCATTGGCAAATCATCTTATTTACCTGCTCAAATCAAGGACAGATACTCTAATTTTAAGGACATTTTACTTATTTCTAGTTCTGTTTTTGCAGTGCAGAACGTGGTAGTAAATACCCAGCATGTCTCTTTCACCATGACCTCCATTGCTAATACAGTACAAAAAAATGCTCACATTCCTTTCATGTGATCAAACGGCATCGTGGAGACCAAGGAACACAGCCGGCGGGTCAGGGACAAAGTTGTAGAAAAGTTGAAAGCAATTTCTAAAGGTTTGATAGTCTCACAAAGCTCTTTTTTTCAAGCTATCATCTGACCTAAAGCGACAGGCCAGACGATGAGAGGATTAATCAGATAAGCAACAAAGAGGGCCAAGTTGTGATGGCGAGGAACAGCAGACGGATTTTGGAGCAACCATTATGAGTTGAAAGATTTAATGATATCAAAAACAAAAAACGTATGGCAAGGAACGAGGAGATCAGGAGGTGGAGCATGGACAGATCAACAGGTAGTAGAAACAGGCACGGTCATCCAGTGGGGGAAAAAATAGGAATATAGTGAACTGAAATACAGAAGGAAGCAAGGAGGGTGACGTTGGAAGCCAGAGAGTTAATCCGAGGATGATGAGGAGCAACTGAGGCTAAAGGCAACACAGAGGAGCTGAACTCAGGCTCCATCCGAATACCCTTAATTATAGCTCCTAGCTCCTGTTCCTTGACCTTTCATGGGGTCAGCGGTAAGAACTCTATCGCGGGGAGGAAATGAGCTTCGGACTGCTGTGTCGATTCCGGACAGCCTTTAACTCCGACGTCATTGTGTGGCAGAAACGCACATGGATGATGGGAGTCAAACGGGCCTAGAAACAAGAAAGTGGGCACTCTTTTCTTTCTGGACATTTTCGTTCATTCCCGTTAAATGGGCAGTGCTTCTATGTCATGTCACGCAAAGAATTGTGGGATTCCTTGTAGCTCCTCAGTACAGTACCAGTAAGGGACATTGAAAAGTTCCTATCCAAAGTCGGCTTTCTATCACCTGAAGAACATTTCCAGGATTAAAGGACTGATGTCTCAGTAGAATCTGGAACAACTAATCCATGCGTTTATTTTTAGTAGAATTGATCACTGCAACGGTGTTTTCACAGGTCTGCCCAAAAAGTGGATCAGGCAGCTGCAGCTGATCCAGAACGCTGCTGCTCGCGTCCTCACTAAGACTAAGAAAGTAGAGAACATGAACCCAGTTCTAAAGTCCTTACACTGGCTCCCTGTATCTCAGAGAATAGACTTTAAAATACTTCTGTTAATCTATAAATCTCTAAATGGCTTAGCACCTAAATACATCACAGACTTGTTATCAGTGTATCAACCCTCCAGACCACTAAGGTCTTCTGGCTCCAGCCTACTCTGCAGAACCAGAACCAGAACCAAACATGGAGAAGCAGCATTTAGTTCCTATGCTCCACTTATCTGGAACAAACTTCCAGAAAACTGTAAAAGTGCTGAAATCCTGAGTTCTTTTAAATCAAGATTAAAGACACATTTGTTTAGGATTGCCTTTGAATGTTCTAGTTACCTGAATCACCACTTCTTTGTTCTATTTTCTATCTACATTTTATTCCTACTTGCTTTTATTCTGTTTTAATTTGCTATATTTTAATCATGTAAAGCACTTTGCTTTGTCCCTGTACTGAATTGTGCTATATAAATAAATTTGCCTTGCCTTGCCTATGCTAAGTTAGCTGCCTCCTTCGTTACTGACCGCACCGTTTGGACAGCAGTTATCATGGCGACTGCTGACGCACGTCCGCTTTGGCTAAAGTGTCCTTACCCACAAGGGTAAGGATGGAGCCTAAGACCCAAGGACACAGTCAACCAAAGGGTGGGCACTCTTTTCTTCAGCTCGTACATATTGGTGAAGATTCATCCATGTCATGATCAATGCAAAAAAGGTTAACAAAATAAAAAAACTGAACTTCTATTCTGAAGCTGAAGACGCTTCACTTCCCAACCAATTAGCTTTCTTAACTCAAAATGTCTGGAGTAGCGAGGAGTTCCAAGCTTTATAGAGCTGCCGGTGAAGCCTCGTTGGTAGTGTTAGACGTTAAAGCTTCCTGGATGAGAAGCTAAACGTCTTCAGCTTCAGAATAGAAGTCCAGTTTTTGGACATCTTGTACATAGAACCTGGTTAGAGTTGAGATATAAAAAAGAATAGAGCAAAACACAGACCAGTCCTAGAGGAAAACCTGTTAGACTTCCGGCTTCGTTTATCAGAACGGCCTAGTCAAGGTCCGGCCCTAAATTCTACAGAGATTCATGTGCATGCATGCTCTCAATCAATCTGTCAATTACATTCAATAACTTCAGGCTGCAGACGTATAAAAGCTTGCAGAGACCCCCCCCCCCCCCCCCAAAAAGATTTCAAGATATAACTGTGGCAACAGGTGGTTCTAAAAAGTATTGACTCTGGGTGCTGAATAGTACTTTTTTTGTGTGATTCTTATCAGTAAATAAAGGTTTTGAATTTTCCTACCACCCATGCACTACCTTGTGTTGCTCTAACAAAAAAAAAAAATCCCCAAAAGCAAATAGCAGTTTGCGGTTGTAACACGACGACGTGAGAAAAGTTCAGCCGTCATGAATACTTTTTGCGCGGGGCTGTATGTGTATTTATGAGCACATCTGGCGCTAGCTGCTGCCAGTGGAATTAGGCTGATATTGAATATTTGATGGACGGTAACACATTACACCACTTCACTGTCACGGACGGCTGAGTGCTTATGGCAAACATCGCTTTATGCAAACACTCAAGCCTGCACTCTATAAAGCGCGCGAGAGACGTCGGATGATAACACGCTCGCAGACACGCTTTCCCCGTGACATTTGAGGCTCCGAATAATCGACAAAGGAGGAGGCCGCTCGAGGAGATGTGTTTTTCAGAGAGATTTGAAGAAGGAACGCTCGTACCGCACATTAAGCATGTTCTCCCTTTTATACAAGCTGCATTAAGGTCTTTTATGTCTTTTTAGATAATTTCCCGCTCATACAAGCTCCCGCCACACCGTATTTCTCCCCTTTTATCAGCTCTTTTTTTTTTATCACCCCGTCCTCTTTACAAGCTTTTTTTCCGAGGTGCTTTTCTCTAAGTACAGCCATTTTTACGTCCTTTCTCCGTTTCATCAATCTGCCCATTTTTTCCCCACCGACTCGTGTGAACAGCTACCGCACACACTCTGTTTGTGTCTTTCCCTTTTTATTGCGCGCCCAAACCTCTTTCAGCATTTATGCTTCTGTGTTTTTCATTGCACGACATGAAGCAGTCGGTGCAGGTGCACGCACTACCTCAAATCGTTTCTGACCTTTGGAGTGAGTAATATAATCTTTGTGATGCTTTTATGGGTTTTTAATGTGTTCTTGTCATTATTGCTGCCTGGGGATGAATAATGTTGATTGAATTGTAATGTTTGGGATTGATTATCCTCTTTGTTTGTCTTCTCATCTTCTTTCTAGGCTTTCCAATAAGTCTCCGGAGTCTCATCTCTCCTCTTTTGCCTCGGTTCTGTTTCTCCGCTGTCACTCACCTCGCTACAGGGTTGAGCTCTGCAGATTACAGATTCGTACAAGCTGCAGCTCCGAGGCAAACATAAGCTTTCTTTATATTTTATTGTGAGAACTATGCTGGTGTCTCATTTTGAGCATGCACTGCCCATCATTTATACTATTTCAATAAGAAACAAAGGTGAGGTTTGAGTATTTACATATGCATATGTTTGTAGAACATTTCAGATGCATGTTTGTTTTCATTGAAACGCAAATACAAATAGAGGTTCTTTTCATAATCAAAACCCCTGTTATATAGTTGTTCTTCTTTGTTGATAGATGCCTGTCTCTACACCTCTCAGGAACAAGATTCTGGGTTGAGTGAAAATTGTTACCAAAACAGCCCCGACTTGTGTAGGCATGGGTTCCTCTAGACCCCTGAGGCCGTGTTCTGGGATCCGGCACCAAGTTTTTTTTTTTGGTAGCAGATCATTTAAGTGCTGTAATGTGGGAGGCGGTTCCTCCATAGGTCTGACTTTGTCCTCTGCATTCCTCAGATGGTTTCACTCTGACAAGACATTAAAAATACACTTATACTGTAGGAAAGGTATGATGGAGATTTTAAGTGGGTTTTGAAACCGTTGCTCATTTCATTTTGCGGTATATCTTGAAATCGGGGACTGGCCACCCTGAGGTTAATGGTAATGTGGCAAATTAACATTCACATGGGCAGCAGGACCCAAGGTTTTACCCAAACCCTCACACTGGGTCCATCCGACTACATCTATTGGGTAAGGACTCTTTAGCTATAACGGAAGTGTGTCAGCAGCCGCCATGATAAGTGCTGTCCGAATAGTGCAGTCAGTCAGGAAGGAGGTAGAAAAAGGAGCCTGTATGCTTCCTATCATAGCTTCCTCCCACAGCTAATTTAGCACAGGAACCTTGCTATGTCCCCTACCGGCACTGTGGATCTGCATGGAGTCCCCCAATCCTTTGATGTATCAGCACAGCCCACCTCACGGGAATTAATGAAAATGTCCGGAGAAAAGAGAGCGCACACTTTGTAATTCATTTTCATACGGCTGTAGTCCCAGATTTGACTCGCATCATCCATGTGGGTTTCCGTCGCGTCGTAACATCCTAGTTACAGACTGTCCAAAATCGGCACAGCAGCTCCTTGTCATAATAGTGTTTGAGGAACAGGAGCTAGAAGCTAGTATTGAGAGTTTTCGGATGGAGCCACTGACTCTAACGACTTGTCTTCCTCCTATGGTGCATCCTGGTTTCCCACACATAATGAATCTACATCATGTAAAAGAATGGACCTTCTTCCATTGGTCCACGGTGCAGTGTTGTTGCTTCTCCGCCTATTATTGGCCCTTTTAGCAGTAAGCAGGGGTCAGCATGGACTCCCTGACAGATCTGTGCCCCACATTGTGTATTCTGGCACCCCTCTCAGAACCAGCATTAGGTTTTTCAGCAGTTTGAGTTGCTGTAGTTGTCTGTTCGGTCCCCACAAGCATTGTTTAGCCTTAGCTGCCCAGGTCTGCTGTTCACTGCTGCTCCTTCACCGTAACACCTTTTGTAGATACTTACATCTGCAGACTGGGAGCTGCAGTTTATTAGCTGACACTCTGATAAATATGTGTGGTTCCAACACATTGATTTTTGTAGGATTCTCCATTGCTGCCTGATGTATCCCACACACCAACAGGTGCGGTGAGGAGAATAATCGTTGTTAGTCACTTCAGCCGATACGAGTCATATTGTTATGCCCGACTGCTGCGTCTGGAGCTTGTTTAATTCTAATTATGAGTGACAAATCAGGTAATACACACACCTTTCCATTGGTACACAGAACCAAGTAGTATGAACAAAAATTAAACGGTCTTCCGTTAAATACAAGAAAAATAAATTGGCACTCATTCAGTCGTGGTAAAAGAAAAATAAATCTTAATTCATTTGAGTTTTTCTAGTTTAATTTGTAAGAATTCAACATGTCTGACTTAGCAGAAATCAGCCAGTCAGAAGGAGAGCTGGAGCTAATCAATGCCAGCTTTTCAGTTTCCATGGGCACTAGCTTGGTCGTACCTGGCAGCTTTCTCTCTACAGGAGGCAGAGCTGCAGCACAGCAGAGAGGGAAGAGGAGGGTCCCACTAAATCTGATCCATTTTGGAGGCATGGCACCCTGCACATAAATAATGCAAATAAGTCACTGAAAAAAAACACAACAAACAAGGAATTCTGCATATGCTCATTCCTGAAATGTTCATTTCATTTAAAAATCTATATGTTAAACATTTAACACCAATTGCTTCTAAAGTTTAAATAAAATTAATCAGCTTCGGACATTGAAAAATAAATCTAAAACAGGCTAAACTTCCTCCACTTAATTCAGACTTATGTTTAATTAATTTTTTATTTTTTTGTTCTTTTAAAATAATTTACAACTTTCTCAAAATAACCCATTTGAACAACTAAAACACTACCAATGGTCCAACAACCTATGCAAAAGGCTGACGGCAGACCCTATTTTAATGAGTAAATTCGGTTCTTTTTTTTTTTTTCATCAAAAGTTTTATAAAGAGTCGAGGCAAAATATAAATGGATTTTTATAAAGATTTAGATTTAATAAGGCAATCTGACACTGGGTTCACATTCAATAAAATGCTGCTGACGCTGTAAATCGTCAGCCTCAGGAAATCAATTTTTTAAGCAGATGGACACCAATTGTGAGGTTTTCTTCAAACAAACAGCCGACCTTTCAAATTAATGACCTTCGGCGAAAGCTTGTATTCATGCCTGCTCAAATCGTGGGCCTTGTGGAGACGGGATGAGTGTCATCTTTAGTAAAAGGAAGGATAATGAAGATTTTTAACATGCGGTGGAGTGAATTTAGTGCACTGTCTGCTCGAAGGAAAGTTGTAATGTTTGTAATGATCAAAACATTCAAGCATGCCAAGCTAAGTGAGTCTTTATGGTGTAAAAATTAAGTACCGTTGCTGCAATGTTTAAGTCACACCTGTGTAAATCCTGTAGTGGATACTGTATCAACGATGTATAGCTGTGGATCAAAATATGTACTTTACGGTATCAGTTACGGCATAGAGATGACAATGTTGGAGTGTTATTTACTTAAAGGGACGTGCACATCGGGAGCACCACCCCGCGTCTTGTCAGTCGATGATAATAAAAATTAGACGTGTCGTCCTGGATGGTCCAAGACAGGAGAGATTGTTGGACTCCAACCTATAGGTTAGATTTATTTGTAAAGTATATGCTTCTGAAGAGGACATGTCTAAAAAGGGATTGCTGAGTGCTGTGCCTTTAAATGCCGGCCAGATGCAGTTGTCGTGGGTTGTTTGTCAGACGCCATTCATGTGTGTTGCCCTTAAGGCAGCGTCTCTTCCAGGAAACGCAACGCAGACATGCAGCACTGTCTTAGGGTAACGCCATACATTCCTGCAAGTTTTTGACTTATGTATGCATGTAAAAATTTACGTTTTTCTTCTTTTTCATTTTTTTAAAATGGCAATGTGTGTATATTCCCAAAACGACAGAGATATGGGAAGAAGGTTTTCTTTAGACGGGTTAGATCTTGGTCACGACACACAGCCTTTGCTTATTTTGCAAACGCTGACTGCTTGCCATTTATGTACAAGACAACTTATAAAAAGATACCTAAGATAATATTAATGCCTGTGCAGAGGCGTTAGCTTTATTTTTGTTATGGAGTCTGGTTGGGTAGCTGGAGGAAAAGTGGCAACACCGCTTAGATTTAATGTCATTTTTTTTTTGTTATTATTTGATGTGACACAAATGTCAGTGTGAGGACACCACATTGGTCTCAAAAAGCTTCTAGATGTTTAGCAGGCGACATCAATAAATCCCTGGATGACATTGAGCCCTCACAGACTGGTGATTTACCCGATTTCACCTACCCTAAATTCAGATTCTACAGAATCCATAAGACTATGCTATCCTTTTTGACAAAGCTTATAACTAGAGTGGCTCATGTTACTCTGAGCTACCTTTATAGTTTTACTGCTATAGGCTTAGGCTACTGGAGGACATCAGGATCTAATTTTCTCATTCTATAGAGTTCTACTGTTCTTCAATTATGCATTATGTGTTGTCATTTCAGCTTTTAACTTTTTGCTCTCTCTCTTTTTTTCTTCATAGTAGGTACACCTGGTCTGGCGTTCTGTTAACTGTGACATCATCCAGAGAAGACGGCTCACCCGCTATTACCATCTAATGTAGAACAGATTACTGGATCAATGTGTGCTTCTGTGCTTTTTTGTCTCTCTTGTTGTGTCTCTGCTCTGTCTTCTGTAACCCCAGTCGGTCGAGGCAGATGACCGTTCATACTGAGCTTAGTTCTGCCGGAGGTTTTCCTTCCCGTTAATGGGGAATTTTTCTTCCCACTGTTGCTTCATGCATGCTCAGTATGAGGGATTGCTGCAAAGCCATGTACAATGCAGATGACTCTTCCTGTGGCTCTACGCTTCTCCAGGAGTGAATGCTGCTTGTCGGGACTTTGATGCAATCAACTGGTTTCCTTATATAGGACATTTTTGACCATTCTGTATAATCTGACCCAATCTGTATAATATGATTGAATTTGACTTTGTAAAGTGCCTTGAGATGACATGTTTCATGATTTGGCGCTATATAAATAAAATTGAATTGAATTGAATTGAATCCAGGGTACATACTGAAAAGTGATTCCTGTGAGGCATTCAACAAACAGATTGTTAAAAGTTGCTGTTCAGAAGGTTGTGACAATGAGTTGTTGACTCTGGAGCTGGATATGTGTACATGGACGCAAACTAAAAATCAGCAGTGCTAACTACACAGAAGCAGGTTTCACGTCTCTGCCTTCCTTTGTGGTCAACAGAATCAGTTTATAATGTCAAAAACATCTCAGGCAAACAGAGAAGAAACAAGGTAAAGTCAGTCTTGTCACCAGACGGTATATTTCTTTAGAAGTTTCTAAATCTACTGAACATTTGGAAGGCAGTGACAGGTATGGATGCATCAGAAAATGCTTAGACTGACGTTCAACTTAACGTGACTCCCTGGTATACAACAGCCTAAGGGGGGGGCAGTGGGACATGCTTGATATAAAGAAAGCGGCTATTAGCTTCTGGATGCTCTCTTCTGATGGCAAAACAAATTGTATTTGAAATAAAAACTAATCATTCATGTCCAGGTCCACAAATATCTTGCTTATTGTGTGTGTGAGGACCTGAGTTAGTCCTCAGACACTGTTCAGTTTAAAACCTCAGCAGAGATTGTACTTCCTGCTTCAACTCAAGAGGTACGACCTTCCACAGGAGCTGCTGGCCATCTTCTAATCTACACCATCACCATTCAGTCTGTCCTGTGTTCGTCCATCACTGTGCGATTTGGCTCATCCGCAAAACAGAAAGGTTAAAAACTAAAACAACTGGACTTCTGCTGTCAAGGTTCAGAATAGAAGTCCAGTTGTTTTATTTTTTTTTTACCCTTGTTTGGCTTTATATTGCACCTTCACAACTCCCAACCTGCCTGTAAAAAAAAAGCATACGTGCTGCTTAAATACCAAATGTCTATCCACTATGAGTGTTGATATCCAAGTCAAATTCCTTTATTGTGCACAATCATGGTTCAATAAAGACAATTCTGATTTGGATAAACACCTAAAAAAGTGATTATAATCCAAATATTACCCTAGCATTCATTCCAGGGATCACTTTCTTCTTAGAAATAGGTCAGTATAAGAATAAAACAAGACCCCAATCCCTTTACAGCTGTCAGTATGTTTATATCAAATAAAGATAACATGAAGAAATAAAGACAGCTTTCAAATAAGGAATTGTCTTTATAAAGGGAAAGAAATGTAATCACCACCTAAACCTAACAAGTTGTTCTTCCACTCTAGGTGGCAACCACTTCCAGCAAGCTATTGCAAGAAGTGGCAATGAACCTTTTACATCACGTCTCATTTTGCATAATTGGTTTAAATGCTATGTCACAGCATTTCAGATTTAGGTCCTGGATTTGACAAGGCCATTCCAAAACCCTCTTTTTTTTTTTTTTTTTTTTTTAGCAAATCACAGAGGGACGTGTTGGTCTGCTTTAAAACAGTGGATCATCTGATCGATTATGGGAAATTTCCAGAGCCGGAAGCAGCAAAGCAGCCCCAGACCTTCACACCACCATGTTTGACGGTCAGTCTGATGTTCTTTTTGTCTAAAATGTTGTGTTAGTGGCGTGTCAGATGTAAAGGACAGCACACCTTCAAAAAGTTCCCGTCTTGCTTGTCAGCCCGCAAAATGTATCGTGGATCAACAGGATCTTTTTTTTTTTTTTTTTTTTTTTTTCATAAAACGTGAGCCTGATGGGGATTTTCACAACAGTTCTAAGTTAGTTCAGTTTGCTTTATTCCCTTAAAGGTGCATTGTGCAAGTTAAATATTATTTAGATTCTTTCCCATACATGCCCATGATGTTTAAAATGAGTGATCCTCTATTTACTGCAGTTACGTCTATAGTCCGCTTATGAGCGAGTGATTCGGGCCGAATCTTCAGGGTAACGTAGGTGTGACGCGCTGCACACTCTACTTTGTTGAGTCTAATCGTAATCGATGCATTAGCGAGAGAACACGGGCTAACTTCAATATTTGTAGCTTTCTTATCTCAGGAGACATTACTCCTCTGAACAAAACACCTGTGCAGCCGCAGCCACAGATGCTTTTCTTTTTCTTCCATGCACGTGCAAAATACTGTGGTAATTTCAACCTGTTGCCACAGGGGGCAGACGTCTGCAAAAATCCTGGAACTCACGCTACGCTCCTTTAATGAATGAAGTCGTCTTTGGAAAACTTCTTGTACATCTTCATATGTTCCTCTGATTTTAATACTACTTTGACACAAAACTAAAAGTTAAAAAATATACTGTTAGGGTGATGATGATTTGCTGCATTGTTATGCATCATCTTGTTGGTCTCACCTCTTACTAGGTATTTCCGAATGTCTATTTTCACTATCTCCCTTTTTTTTCTGGGTCTTCCCTCCTTGATAAGTAATACAGTGACCTTCTTTCCAGACCTGGATGTGTTGGGGGACTCGTTTCAAACCCCCCCCCCCCCCCCCTCCCTCCCTCCCTCTTCTATGACATCTAAAGCAAGAGGAAGAAATGGGGCAGACGCTGCATACATTTACAGCGCTGGCATACACCCATAAATACACACAGGAAGTGACAGACAAGGGAGCCGTGGCCACAAGGGATGGGAGATGTGTGTCGATATGTTTCAGTGTGTGTGTGTGTGTGTGTGTGTGTGTGTATGTGCGTGTGGCAGAGGAAGATAGCTGACACCAATACGCTGCTGTATTTGTCTGTTCAAGCCAGTAAACATCACCTCATCTGACTTTAACACAGTTTTTTTTTTGTTTTTTTTTTTACCTTCAACACACCCAGAGCATAATTATGACACATTGTCCTGCGTGTTGCTTGCTGCCTTCAGCAGCCGCCACATATTTCCTCACGCCGAGCGTCGCGCACGAGGATGCGCGCTCGCCGAGTCAGGCGGTGTCGAGGAGAACAAAGTGCAAACATAAACACAAATGTGCACACACACACAGAGAGGCATGTCGAGCTCGTCTTTTCATTGTGTTTGCTTACTGGCTTTGTTCCATCCATCACGCCATGACAGCCAGTCACTGCGGATTAGAGCCACGTCAGGCTCAACAGAAAAATCAATGGTGAAATATATAAATAAGAACACAATTAAGCCAATCGGGGTGGAGGGGAAAGGCAACAAGTGGCCTGCAGAGGTGTTGCTTCCAGCCAGCAGAGGGTGCTGATGAGCTTCTCAGCATCAGCTCCAAAGGGGGGGGGGTTAGGGGTGTGAGATTTCCTTTGTTGGTTCCCCCATCAGTCTCCCCATTCTTTCAGCTACAATGCGTGCAGGATTGCAGAGAAATGTGCTTGTTCACTTTTTTTTTTTTTTTTTTTTTTTTACCCGAGCATAATGACCTCACCCTCCCTAACAGCTTTGTTTTATCTCATCTTGAAACATTCAGTAGCTTAAAACAAAAACACAACCCTGTTTCTCACCATCGATCATCATCCAGAAGTCAAATGCACAGTTGGACCCCTTCGGGCCTCCAGCAGCAATGATTCAGAAGCCTGCCGGATCATGAATAAAAATGATTCATGCGCTCCGGAGCTGGTGAAAAGCAACGCCAATCCGGCCTTGGATCTTGGAGGGACGGGGGGTGGGGAGGGATTCAAATGGAAGAAGGGAGGAGAGAGACGCAGGGAAGCAATAAGGAAAGTCAGAGATCGGGGCACGAGGCGGACAAAAACCAAGAAATGCACAAATGAGTGCCGGGGACTAAAAATAGAGGTAGCGAATGGTGGAGAGGCAACTGGAGTGGCCTGAAAAGAAGAGAAGTGGAAGAGGGAAGAAAGAGAGAAAAATGCCGCCAGCTGCTCCTGATTCCTCGGTGAAGGAGTTGAGTGGCATTTTTATGAAGAAAAGGCACGCAAGCCAGGATGCTGAACTGCACGCACTTCACGTCAGCGCACACACGCACACACACACACACACACACACACACACACACACACACACACACACGGCTCTTTGGATGAAAAATGAAGAACTACAAGCACTCACTCCCAAATGCTAATTCAAGCCACATCTCGGCGGCTTGCGTTTGTCTGGTGCTCTTGTTTACGGCCCTTGAAGAGCGTCCTTTAAACCGCGTCTCCAATGACCAAATGCGCGCACGCGCTCGCACTAAGGCCCCACCACAGTGTTGCTAACCGTGCTAATTAACGGGGGTAAATTCTGCTAATTGAACTCGCTTATGCCCAAGCTCTCTCTTAGTCCTCCTCCGCCACTCGTTCATTCTCCCAGGACTTCGCCGGTTCGCTTCGGTTTAAATCTGCACGCTGATTACGTTCCCTGCTCATCAGACTCACTCAATGGTAGTTCTTTTTTTTATCACTTGGGTAAATAATTCCTCAACACATCCTAATCCGGTTTATTCACCTATTTTCAAAACTCCCTTTTTGTGAGGTTTCATGCAATCCCCGGCTACTGCTCCCACGCATGCATGAACACACACCTGCTTCTGTTTGAAGCCTGAAGGAGGGGGGGGGGGAGAGCAACAGAAGCAGGAGCAGCGGTCGCAGAAGAAGAAGAAGAAGAAGAGGAAGAGGCAGTGTTCAGATGAATAAGCAGAGTGTGCTGTGGAGGACGGGATCTGGGAGGGACAACCATTAGACACGCCAGCTGTTTCCCTTGCATATTAATACAAAGCGGGCACGCAAACACACACACACACACACACACACACACACACACGCATGCCAGCAAACACACAGCTACATGCTGTGTAGGCAAAATCTGCCAGGACAAGACATACTGACGGCAAATTCATGCAGCAGATTGAGGCCAAATCCCATTTCCTACTGTTACACCTACAACTTGGCTCCTCGTTCGACATCACAAGGGGGCAGCGCTAAAAATAGCCCTGCAGGAAAGAGAAAAACATTTTCACGAAGTCAAACATACTGTAATTGTCTCGATTCTTCTCCACGTAAACAAGGCATAACATGTTTCAGCAAACGACGTCTGCGAACTGCAGTGGTTTGTAATGCTTGAAGATATTATAAGTGAAATAAGTGCTTGTTTTTTTGTATTTGTATTAGTAAGGATTTTTATTGTGGGACATAAAATCATGGCTCAAAGAAATCTATATGTGAACAATGTGTATCAACTGATAACAGTAAGTAAAGAAAACAATGAATTAGCACCACAAGGAACTAACTTAGGCCTCGTCCTCCCTCTCCCTCACTCTCTCACTTTTATTATTTATTGCTGTTGCATCAATGCTTGTTCACAGAAACAAATTTTTTTTTGCTACATTTCAGTGAGTAGTTTTTCAAACTCATTTTATGATATGTCCCTGTGAGTCTGGCAGTGCTAGAAAAGTTGGGATAGTAGCCACAAAAGTTTTCTAGGATGAAAACCAAAATATTTCTAGAGCGATTTTATACGTTTTTGTTGTTTCTGTTTGTTGTTTGTTTCTTTGCTTCCTCTGTTTGGCTTTGTCCTGACTGCATTGCCATTAAACTTCAAATGTCAGCCAGAAAAAGTCAATAACTGCGGGGAAATATAAAGGATATTTAAGAAAACATCAGTTACAAATGTTTTGCAGGAATCTTTAGCCTAGCACTGCTCTAGGGATGCTGAAAATATTTTTAAAGTCTTTTAAAGGGTTCAAAATCTCAACCCTGGATCTTTCTGCATGGAGTTTGCATGTTCTCCCTGTGCATGTGTGGGTTCTCTCCAGGTACTCCGGCTTCCTCCCACAGTCCAAAAAAAAAATCATGACGTTAAATGGCTTCTCTAAATTATCCTTAGGTTTGAGTGTGTGCGTGAATGGTTGTTTGTCCTGTCCACGAGCCAGTTCTAAAAAAAAAAAGCCCAATCCACCAGTGAGCTGCGTCTAGAACTTTATTTTATTCTGTTACTCTTCCTGTTTATTCTCACTTGCATTTATATATATTTTAAAATGGCCATATCTATGACAAAGCATAAAAAATGTATTTATTTTACATAAAGTTAAGGTGAACTCTGACTCTTCTAGGTCAATGGTCAGTACTGGTGTGACACAACACCAATAAAGTAGCTCTCAGTTTCAAAAAAGGTCGGTGACCTCTGCATTAGAGAATTTAAGCAGATATTTTTCAAAAATCAGGTAAATTTATAAATAAATATATCCAAAGTAATGTAGTTGGGGTCTTAATTACCTGCAGGATGCACCTCCTGCCCTTCAGATTCATAATGATCACACTGTTGTCCACGTCTTTTGTAAAAGTCATTTTAATTTTAATTTAATTAGTATTTTAATTGAGTACTGCTGCCCCTCCAACCTGGTTCTTCCTTTACACCGAAATGAGTAGTGGGGAGGTTTTCTCACAATCAAATAGGACACCTATTTAAAAAGCTAATACATAGTTATTAGTTGATTATTTTTCATGTATTTTGTTTTGGTCTTTAAATATATACTGAGAATTTTTTTGCCCATAAAAGACTCAAGAGTATAATGGTATTTTTGAATCCCTGTTATAAGAACTTTTTATTGTGATATAAATGATCACACAACTAGATATCGCAATAGTTTATGTGTCATCAAAAATATTTTACTGATCATTGTCAAGTGCAGAAAGCATAGTAATAAAAAGAATTACCAGAAAGCCAGGTTAAAATACGCTCCTCTGAAATAATAACTTTTGTGAAGATGTTTTCAACATAAACAGACTAATCTTTTGATAATGGACTTTGGCATTATATGTTATTGTTTATGTTTCTCAAGGAATTTGACAATTAAATCAGATCTTACACGACAAACATATCCATAAAATGTATGTAAGATCCCAGGCCAAAATAAGCAGATATGCAACTGAACAGGTAACAGAAGAGAAGAGAAGAGTTAATAAATATTTGGGCACTGTTTCAGATTCTTTCTAAACTATAAAGTTGACTAAATTATTACATTTTCAAAATATATAAAATTATAACTGAAACACTATGTGACTCATAGCTGTTTTAGGATGTAAAAAGAAGCAGATTTACAATTAAACGATTGAGTTCAGAGTTATTTTCACATTTGTCTTTCAGTTCTAGCAGTCTGGACTGCAGTCAACCATGCTAATCTAAAAAATACCTTCACTGGCATGGTTTTTGAAGTACAAACGTTTTGATTGATCACCCAAACAGATTTGGGTAATGAATGGGCAGCAATGTTAAAGCTCCCTGCAGTGAAACATCCTTTGCACACAGAGCGTTTTGTATCAAAGGAGAAAAACGTCTGTTACCTGTTTGAAATCTATTTGAAACTTTAAAGGTACAATGAAATTGGCAGAAAACGGCTGAATGGGCCACAAATGGCCAAACGCGCCACGGACACATGAATGATGCAAAGTCCAAAACACACAAACACAGAAAGGAAACGCAGCAGGAAAAACACTGCAAATGGAAAATGCTGCAATCACAGAAAATAGAAGCAAAATGGAAAAAATGCTGCAAGAACCAAAAGCAGCAAGTTAAAAAAGCTGCAAACCTACTTTAAAAAAAACTGAACAAAAGTGCACCAGACCACTAGGGGGAGTAGGGAGACTTGGTAAAGACAAGCACGCTAATATTACCTACGTTAATATGCTGATGTTCTATAACACTGTAAAAGATTCATCCATGTGTTTTTTTTTTAAAACATGAACAAAACCAACCTTTCTTTCTTCAACTTCTTCTGGGAATCACATTAATCTCTTTATTGAGGGTTGGGTCCCATATGACTTGTTGGTTGACTCCCCCTACTGGTCTGGCACACTTCCATTTTTTGGGCAAGTTGGGAACTTTTTTTTTTTTACTTGCTGTTGTGTTGAGTATTTGGAAAAAAGTTTGCAGCATTTTTCTGTTCCATTTATTTATTGTGTTTGTTTGTGTGTTTTGGAGTTTGCATCATTCTATTTTCTGTGATTCCAGTGCTTTTGCTTTGCAGCGTTTTTCTGTTGCAGCATGTTTGGTCATTTGTGACACGTTTCATCATATTTAGGTGCCAAGAATACCTGCCCATTTTTCTAGTGCTGACATAAGTAAATCAATTATAATAAATAACAAATCCTTCCCATGGCTTTGAAAGCAGGTGAGTGATTTATAAGCTCACTGTTCGGAAAAGTCAATCTGCAACACCTCATTTCAATCTGGAGATATTGGCTCTCAGACCCTGGCAGAAGACGTGAAAGCTGCGAATCTCTGTGAGCTTGGATGTTCATTTCAGGATTAGGATTAGTGAAGTCTTCCTCCCCGGGGTCCGGACACCGGTGGTGGAGGCCAGAGGGGAGAAGGAGTCAGGTGAAGCTTGAGAGCGCAAAGGAGGAGATAGGGAGGAAGACGGTCAAAGCTCAGCTGAAGAGCAGGAGAATCCATGGGTGTAGCACCGTATAAGCAGAGTCTTGTGAGCTGATAGGATGACACATGGCGAGGTGATCCGTGGAAACAGGTGCGTCGGGTTGAGTCTTCCAGCTTGAACTTTCGTCTGAACTTCATTTGTTGTGTTGGCAACTCCTTTGGAATAGCATTGTTGTTCTACTGAACTATCTTTATGTCTTTTTATAGCATTTGGTTTCAAATTTATTGCTAAGAATCTCAGTTAGAAGGGCCAAGTAGCATTACAATTTTATTTTACTTTTCCAGCAGCTTATAGATCTTGACGGTATGGTAGAAAAAGATATAGTGTCTGTAATAGTTATTTGTTTATGGATCAAGATAACAACTTCTACTCTAGATTAGAAATGACACAATATAGTCAGTGGAGCAGGAGCTAGGCAGTTCACCCTGTTGGAAATATAAACAGAATGGGAATGGAAGAAATGGAAGATTTCTACGAGATTCAGGACAAAATTGTTGTTCTTTATTATATTTTCTTTGTGAAATTATAGTTATCCAACCCTTTTAATTTTGAAATATTTAATATTAAAACCCCAATATGTACCTTTTGACCCACATATTAGCCTAATTTGTGATATTATTCGATTTTCCATGTCAATACACAGTAGTCAGCATGTACTGATGGTTTGTGCGGGCTGGCCTTCTCAAAAACATGGTTATGTAATTTGAGAGGCGTGTATTCGTCACTCAAAGTCATGTGACCTCCCTTAAATAAGAGAGCTACCACTAGTGGCCTACAGGGGCGCTAAACCTGGAACTTTTAGGTCTCGGCCCACTAGTGGTTAAAAGTTACCTATTGTTGCTTTAAATAACCCAACTAGTCCATTAAACCCATACAGAGAATAAAGAAATAAACTTTGTGCGGTTTGAACATAAATAGGTTTATCGTTATAACTGTGCGTTCTATATGCTGGATGCCTGTTTATATGAAGAACAGAAGATGGAAATTACTAACTCAAGTTTGTTTAGATTCAACATGATTTGAGCCCAGAATGCTGACCATTTTTCAAATTAAGTGAGTAAAAATAGTTGTTAGTTGAGATTAGTGTTTAGGAATCTGATCGATCTGATCTGGGTCTGTACGAGGATCAGGGTATTTCCATGGTTTTGAAAACTTACACTTTCAAAATCAATTAAAAAGATTCACAGTGCTTCCACATCTTTAAACTTTTTCTTGAGATCCCACATCCCCAGAAAATCTATATCAGAAAACTCCGAAAGTGGGAATAATACACAAACATAGTGCTGCACACTTCTGCTCAGCTGGCTAAAAGAAGGCTGCTACACATTTATTTAATCTGCAAGAAAGACAGATTTGGCTGTTTGGAAATATTTCCATTTGGAAAAACACATGCATTCTTATTGCAGAATCTAAAGAGACATATCATTCACAATTCAGTTTTTTACTGACCGTAGGCGCACAGAGAAGGAAGGGGAAAGACATACAGCAAATTTCCAAAGTCATCAACTGAACCCTGGACGGCTGTGTCGAGGACTGTAGCTTCTGTCGAAGCGCCCGCTCCACAACTACATGGGGTTAATTCAATGAGGATCTCATACTGGGACATGTCTGCCTGCTTCCAAATTTAATTTAGGCCCATGTCCAGACCACGGTTTGGCATTTGCAGATCTCCCTTCTAAACATAACATAATGAATACATCATATGTTTTGTTAAAAAAGATTTTAAATCTGTACTTAAAGCCATAACTTATTAGGAAAGAATCAAAAACAAAACTCTGTTTTACCAATGTGCCTTTCAATGTATTTGTTTTTAAATACAGTTCGGGTTTTATGGTATCTGTGGCTTCTGAATTATACAGATAATAAAAACTGAACCTCAATCCAAGAGTTAAATACATGGTAAATGGATGAACTGGAACATAAAAAAACTGGAAATGGAAATTGAGTGAAAAATCAGAAAACCTGGAGTCTGGAAAGCTTTGCAGTGGAAATCACTAAAATAATTGGTCATTAGGCCCAATAGTTAGCCGCATAGCATAAAAACGTGGCGCAAACATGTTACCGTCATACCTTAACCCGAAGTGCACACACATGCTCATATAGGTGAGTAAAAGAAAAAAAATCTGAAATTCATCACATGGAGATATAGAGATACAACATGTGACACATGCACACAGACAGATCACCACAGCAGCCTCCAGCATAAAAACCAGATGTGTTAGACTGGCGAGGCTTGAGACACCCCGCTTAGATTCAGAACAGATACAGTGGAGCACGCACGCACATAAAGCCCGGCAATGAAGACAAGCGTGGAAATCAGACATCTGAGATATAGATATATATCCATGCATACAGAAAACCCGGAGAAGAACACACACTCACACGGGACACACGCTGAGCGGATACATGCCAAGATGCAGCACCGCGCACACAAGACTCGCTGCTGGAGTCAAAGAGGAGGAAGACAGGAAACAGTGTGCGGTATGATGGGAAGAGAGGAAGGATGAGAGACAAAAGAGGAGAAGGAGGGAGGCGCTGATTGAGGCTGTGGCTCAAAGAATTCCCCGAGCGAGCAGTATGTATTGAAAGGTAGATAAAGCACAGAATTGGCTCTGCTGTTCTTTTTTTTTCCCCTCTGTTGTGTGTTTTGTTTCACTAGAAGGGACAAACGCCGTCGCTTCCCCTTTCCATTATTGCTCCGGACTATCTGCTGCAGTGTAACGCTGACTCCATCAGAACATCTGTGGGCCCACACGGATCAGATCGCTTTGAGCGGAGAGATGTTTCTGATTCCTTTCCCCCCCATAATGCTCATTCCGGGGAGCTCAGGAATAACTTTTACACAGCGGTCTGAAAGAAGCCGTGATGCATGCTTCGTCACAGCCACAAAGTTAATTTAGCGCTGCTCAAATATGATTGGATCGAGAAAAAAAAAAAAAAAAAAAACTGAGCAGGGCGACCTTGAAGGAATAAGAAGACTTGACTGTTTCTCATTCTAGGCCAGATCTGTTCCCCAGATGCCAAGGGCTGTGATACAAAATGGTCTTCTGGGGTGGGAAATAGTAAACACTGGAATATTTTAACGCAGTATTCATTTTCACAGAATATTTCAATATTTCCTTACGTAAGCCCGATAAAAAAAAGGAGATTTTTTTTTATGCAGAAATGTTATGTTGACTACAAAATATTGGTAACAGGGCTCACTTGAATGCACTTTGATTCACTCTCCTGCTGCATAACCTAAGTTCACTTAAGTTGACTTTCTCCGTCAGGTTTGAAAAGCAGAATTCGTGCGATTACAAACACAAACGTTGAACTTGACAGGTTACATCTAATCTGTATGGAAATTTGAATCAAAACCACAATGGTAAGCTCACACAAGATAGACATTGAAAGCATTCAGTAATGCTTTTGAATCTTTTGAATCAATGCATCGAAATCAAGCGTTCTCCCATCATTCAGAAATATGATGGATGAAGACATAGAACCTTGCTTTTTGTGCAATAAGGAAACAGAGATGGGACCAAAAAAAAACACAACATTAGGCATCACATTACAGATATAGCATCAGGTGTGCAGAGACTGGCTGCCCTCATGGCATCAGCGATGAACAAGAAAAACACTCAGATAAAAGGCAGAAATTGGTAAAGATAGGCGGATAAAAACAGGGGATAGCACTTTGTCATTCTACCTTAGACACAAAGCTGAGAGTCTTGTGAAACAAAGGACAAAAAAAACAAGATGAGAGGGAGAAAACCATTGTCGGGGACACTGTTTCAGAAACTGAAACTTTGTTCTGTGACAGATGCTTGTAACACACACACACACACACACACGCGCAGCAGAATGTAATAAGTGTTGTGACACAAACACTGAAAGACTGAGACAGGGAAAGGGACAATCATTATGTTGGCAAAGCACCCACACACACACACATACATGGACACACACACTCGCACAAACGTCTCTAGTGTTAGCTTGACTTATGAAATCCTAACTGTGGCTCAACACCGCAATATTGTCTGAAAATGTCAAGGCTTAGATGGAAGCCCCGCTGGGACAAAATGTACTGTCAACACACACGGGGGCTCAATCTGTTCTCGCAGAGACATATGGCTTTCATTTTTCGCATTATATACCGAGAACAATTGTTTTCCGCGAACCCTTGATGTGCAAGACAACAAAAGTGATAAACAAAAAAATGACACAACGGTAGAAAAGAAAAAAAAAACAATATTCACAGTTAAGGGTCCATGACTGCAAAAAAAACAATGATTTAGATAAATATGTAATGTTGGTAGCTTTGTCACACTATTTACTTGGTAAAGAAAGGATTGGGTCATTGTTTTATTCATATAACGAGTTGGTTTAAGATCGGATGTAGTTTTTTTCCTCCACAGTCAAAGTTTTTTCTCGAAACTTTGTCTTTTTCCTTTTTTTTCTTTAATTAACATGAGTTGTTTTGGAAACAGGTAGAACTTCTGAACTAAGATTAGCGCTAGCGGCTACTCCAGATCAAGCTAACAGCTACTAAGAGTCACGCTAAAGCGACTCAGAGGCGGCTTCTCATACTCAAGTGCACAAGTAGGTTCTTGTGTGCTTGTTAAGTGCGTACTTGGCAAGAACAGTTCAAAGTACGTTCTTGTGAAGAACGCAATGGCGCGGTCCGACAGTTTAATAACGACTGGAACAGCGCGTATTCAACAATGTCACCGCTTAGCTAAGCTGCTTCCTGGAGTTTCGAGACGTGGTCTTGTTTTACTTAAGAAAGTGATTATTTTTTACATTTATAATAAAAACTAAACCACAATAATGTTTCTAATACAAATATCAAATATACATAATTAATTAGGATGAGGTGTGGAAACCTTTTAAATTAACAAGCTAAATTTTTTATATGAATCATAAAAAAAGCTTTGCCAAGTAAATACTTTTTCAGACTTTAGCTACGACTGATGCATCATTGTTCACTAAAAAATTCAAACCTTTGCTAATTTTATAAAATCAATTTGCTTTTAAATTAATTTCGTCTCAACTGGTTGAAAAGTAATGGGTAATGCCCGACGAGGTGTCCATTATCAAAAATTAAAGGACGACGTGAAGTCCATTCATTTCTTGTGATGGACAACTCTTAGGGCATCATCCCGCTTATACAATGGTCACTTATGAAATAAATAAATATTAGATCAATTATTAACATATTTTTGTTTTTTTCTCACCGTTAAAAATCATACATTTTTCACAAGAAACGGCTGAGAGAGCTATTTAAACTTGTTGTGACGCGTTGCCAAGATAACCAGCGTTAATTGTTTTGCCGTTACCAGCTAATGTTTGAGCCACCGCAATAATTTAAAACAATCAGACTATTTCACCTGAACTTTTTATAGGTGTCCTACAACACTTTTTACTGGACGCCCTGCAGCCAATCAGAATCGAGTTTTCACCCAGACCATGGTGTAATAGTAGATGATTATGAGCTTTATCGTTTTAGAGTTGATTAATTCCCTCCAATATTCCATAACTTTGCTCTTGATCCATCTGCAGAAAAGATTTTAATTATTATGAATTATTTTATATTTAACTTTTTACCAACCTGCATCTGGCTGGAGTTGTTGCTTTACAACTGCATGATTGATTTGCAATAACTACTAAACACTGATTGACAAACTTATTTTTAATTTATTATTATCACCGGCTAAACTCATACCAGATGTATACAGCATAAACAGAGACTAAACGTTTTTTTTAAATAAAAAAACAATATATATATATATATATATATATATATATATATATATATATATATATATATATATATATATATATATATTAATGAGAATAAAAAAATAGATGGTCAGCTGACAAGTACCTATCAAATCATAAGCAATTAGTCACATATTTTAAATAAATTTGTAAAAGAAGAGGAGGAGACAATGGAGTAGATCATGGCTGATATGAGGATGAAGAGGATCACTGGGAGCTTTTGGGAAACTGAATCCAAACCTGGAACTGTGGTCTTTTCAATAATAAATACCGTACATTTAAAATAAAATAAAAATATTTTAATTAAATTAGGTTAACACGAAAAGCCAAGCTTAGGGAAGCGTGTGTTTTTATGTATAAAGAAAAGGTACTGTATTTAAAATATCTTTGAAGCGGTTTAGAAACCAGTTACATGAACCAAAAATGTTAAAGATTTACATAAAAAATAATGTATATTTATGTATATTACTTTGGTATTACTGTATATTCCACTTTCAGCTGCTAAAAACAGATGACAGCTAACAGCAAACAGGCTTAAATCGGAGGCAACCAGACTTTTGCTCAGTTCTTTCTGAAAATGTCTCGACACCTATCCAGCAGTCTTTGTCAACAAGCTAACAAGTAGCAGTCTGACACTTGCAGAGTCGTTGGAGGGGAAGCGGAGCTGTGCTGCTCCAAAAACATCGAAGCATCTGTAAAAGTATGTAAAGTGACTGCATCGGTTAAATTTTGAGGTCTACCTTCTTGTCTTAAAACATCTTAGAAGTCATTCTTGTGACAAATTGATATTGATATAAAAACAACAGATTTCTGTACTAACCTTTGCCACCTGCTGCTGGTGTCACAATGCATTATGGGATGCCTTGCTGGCCCAAGTTTGCAGAAGGAGGGTTAAGTCAAGCCGTCAGCTTCTTTGACTGTAGCTAATGGATCATCAGAGTCAAGCTAATAGCTCGTTAGAGCAGGACCTGGACCAAATATAATTTTTCTAATCTCTTAACAACTTTCATTTCAACTTTTTTATAGATGCCAGTAGCATATTGTACCCACCTTTACACTGTTGTCATGTTTGCATAATGTAACGTTTTTCGTTTTGAAGACTGTTAGGCCACTGTTTGCTATCAAGATAATCCATTTAAAGCATTTTTTCCTAACCAGAGCTTGTTAAAAGTGCTTTGATCGAGTGACTGTTTGACTATTTGCATGAACCACAACAACATTTTAGAGGCTTCAGTTTTTTAGAACTGTGCAAACTCATTTTGAGTCCTGAAACTCTCTGTTAACTCGATTTTTTTGTTCCTCTACACTGACATGATTCAGAAAGTCACATTTTCAAGGTAACATGCTAACTGCAGATAACATCTCCACAGAACCACAAACAAACAATAATCTAAACGCTGTCCATTTAAAGCATTTTCAAGCACAACATATTTAATGACAGGCTCACCGAGGGAGCTAAAAGCAACACAGTACACACACTATTTATTTGACTTTTGGTACTTCCCTTTGCTCTGTATATTTTCCCCTGGAGAAAAACTCAACTCTGTTGCCATCCTGCGAACTTCAACCTGAGCATAATGACTTTGCACTCTTGTAATTAACCCTTGCTGCTCTAAAAAAAAAGGAAAAAAAGCCAAAGAGCACAAACCAAAATAGTCCAAGAATCTCTGCAATCCGCTGCAGGTTATTTTTTTTCCTCTGTTATGCTTTCCAAGCATCAGTGAGTTGGCTTTAAGACGTTATAATCTGTCCCCATATGCCTATAAAACCTCACGTTCCAGAGCAATTTCCTGTTCAGATTATGTTCGAGCTGCTGACACAACACGCCGTATAGCTGCTCCAGACAGAGAGAGCTGTATTCCTGAGAAGCCTAAACCTTCGCCTGGCCAACACGTAAAAGTCGGAGATCTCAGACGATGTTTTCGCTCTGTTTTTTTTTTTTTTCTCACCTACTCGATGTGAGAAACTCATCCCTGCGTTGCCCCCCCCCCCTCCACCCACCATGGGAATTTTATCCACACTTATCCAGAAGAAATCCCGACTCTCGTGCTTCTGTGCAAAGATATCAGGTGTGAAGAGAGCAGCCCGTCGAATTCGACAGCGGTGATTGCTGATAGCTGAAACGCAGCGGGGGGCCGAGGGGGGGGGGGGGGGGTTCAGGTAACAGGCCTCACACACAGTCAGCAAGCAGACAGCACACAAATCTCGATTCTGCACTTTAATTAGAGTTGCCTATATTTCTCTGCTGTGCTTCACACTAATTAGACAGAAGTGGTCTGTTGCGAGATAAACGTTCCCATGTGGCCCGCTCATTTTGACTTTTATCAAAACAACCCACACAAACACACAATGAGGGGAGGGTGGGGGGGGGGTGTGGGGACAGCAGCTGCTGCGTGGATCTACGGGTGTGAACGCAGACAGCTGCGCAGAAAGTGTGCGCGCAGGGGTGGATGTTAATTGCGACGTGCTGTTTTTCGACAAAGCTCCAGAAGAGAAGGAAAGTCCTGGAGCAGAGCTCGGTTTCCCGCAGAGGAAAGGGGGGGGCGGCGGGGTGACTTTACGGGCCCTTACAGCAGGGAGGTGCGACACGCCGGGTTGCACGACGCCAGGCTTGTAAGTCTCACCGCGGCGCTGCCGCAGTCGCCAGCCCCTAACCTTTACCTTCCTTCCCCACTCCGGCCGCAGGACCGCGCCCTGTGCTGCCTGCGCCTCTGTTTATAGATGGGGAGGTGAGTGGAAAAAGTTTGGCTCCTCTCCCCCCCCCAGTTGTGACTCCCAGCTTGTAAAGAAGCCGTGCGGTGTGGCAAGAGCGACGCCGGTCACGCGAGAAAAAGAAAGAAAGAAGAAATGGAACTGGCACCAAGATTTTTATTGGCCCTCAGATTGATGCAAGATGCTAAATTCTCCTGCTCGCTCACATGAATGCAGACCCTTATTTGTTCATTAAGACGGAGCATATTAGTCGAGCCCTGGGTGAAAGGACGAAGGATATTCATGTCGGTTTCCTCTTCAGTGGGGTCCTAATCCTCCACCTTTACCCCTTCTTCCCCGCTCCTTTTCAAATCCCTGCTCTCCTCTCCCGACCTCTCCCGTCTGCCAGCTCCACTTCACTCGACCTCTGCCCCCGCCAGGTTTACCAAACCGACCCGCGGGGTCCTCGGTGTCAAACGGCGTCTGTGAAAACACCGCTGTTTCAGATAAGGCAAAGGCCAGCGCAGGAGACGGGATTCAGATGTAGCAAGAACCGCAACAGAACTCCGGCAGGGTGCTAATGTGGAGGGAGAGAATGAGATAAGCCCCAGTCGAGTGGTAACACCGTGGCTCGGCTGATTTAATGTTGGGAAAACACTGGAGAGATAAGAGGAAGTACCACACATTACCACCGCGCTTACGTCTGAGTCGTGGATAACAAGATGCTGCTCGCCGGAAGATAAGGCCGAGCTGGTTGTTGGGCAAACAGGGCTTTGAGTCTATAAATGAGACCAGAACTCAAGAGTTTTTAGGTGCTAATCTGGGCTATAGTTTAAAGATAGACGTTGACAGCTCAAGGCCCCAAAAAAGACGAAGTAAATAACCGATTAACGCTGTGTCATGCCATCTGTTAGTGGTTGAGACATAAGAGGCAGAACGTGAACATTGTGTCCTCGGCGTTGAGGTTAGAAACCAAGAAAAAGAACAAGCATCCGGGTTTAAGGGAGGTTTAAGGCCACAGACCACTGTGCCACAGAACTGAGAAAAAAAAACTGCATTTATTGCAGGTTGTTGTTTGTGTACGGTGGCCAGTATTCATCAAACGAGGTCCTACGAATGAGCTGAAGACAGGCTCGCTGATATAAGGCCGGTGTGGTCCAATCCAAACAAACGAGTTATCACGGCTCAAATTGCCGAACACAGCGTGTTTCATGTGGGGCTGCGTAGACCAGTCAGCGCCCACGCTGACCCGTTTTTAGTGCCGGAAATGCCGACAACGGGCACAGACACGTCAGAGCCAGACACCAGAGAGAGTAACGGAGGTGGTCTGGTTAGATGAATCATGTCGCCTAGATGCCACAGACTTGGGGAACAAATAGCACCAGGGTGCACTATGGGAAGAAGACGAGTTGACGGAGGGAGTGTCATGGTTTGGGTGATATTTTGCAGGGAAAGCTTGGGTCCTGCCACGGATGTGGATGTTTCTTTGACACGTATGTATTGCTGCACAGCTTTTACGGCCTTTCATGGGAATGGTATTTCCTAAGATATATAAGATAAGATAGGCTTTACTGATCCCACATTGGAGAAATTCACATGTCACAATCCTGCAGATTGTGGCCCTCTTGCATTGGGACAATAACCTGACCCTTAGCCAGATTGATGTCGCTCCGCCTAGCTTCACTCACATACATCTGGGACACCTCCCATAGAGAGTGATTTCTCCAACCAATTTTATTGTCTAGCCAATCAGGACGCAGGGCTGGAGATTCATAGATGTGACGTAGTGGAGAAGCGACCGTGACGTGAGGCTGGTTTGATAGCAATGGCGGCTCGCATCGAGGAAGCAAGCGTTAGCATTGATGCTGCTATTTCTTCCATGTTGTCCAATCTACCTAATATTGTTTCATTAAAAGAACATCAGAGAACAGCTCTGAAGGCTTTTGTTGGGGGAAACCATGTTTTCGCCCTTCTCCCGACTGGATTTGGCAAGTTTTGTTTTTAGCGGTTTTAGCAGTTAGCGGTTAGCGCGAACCATGTTAGGAGGCCTTTAGTCCTCGACGCGGTCGGCCCAGGATCGACTCCGACCCGCGGCGCTTTGCCGCCTGTCTTCCACCCTCTTTCTGTCAGCTCACTGTCAATAAAACGCGTGACACTAGAGACGCAAACACATAAAAAAAAAGTTTAGTTTTTTCCTGCGTCGCTCTCATCAGCGTCACGGGTTAGCTTCGATGTGAGTGGTTGAAATAGCACGTCGATAAAGATGACAGACAAGTGGCTTATCCAATCATATGCAAGGATTTTTGATAAGGCACAGCCTTCTGAAATGCCATTCCTATGGATCAATCCCAGATGGATGAGTGGAGCTAGGCGGAGCGAAATCCATCTGGCTAGAGTCAGGTTATTGGGACAATGCACCCTGCCATTTAGCCAAAACGGTTTCCAGATTACGTTAGAAGCACAATAAGAAAAAAAGTTGTCCTTTGAATTAATCTATGAACAGACTGCATGGATCAACAGACGACACCTCGCTGCTTTTGTTTGTTTGTTTTTTCACAGTGAGACTGTATCTGCAAAAACAAGACACAGTGTTGTGAATTCACGTTCGTAATTACATCTGAATTTGCGCTCTTAGACTGCATGCTGATTGTCTGGGATGAAACGTCGGCTCTGCGGGCTTTTCTGCTGCGTTCAGAAGTTTCTCTGTGCCTTAGCATGCGGGCTAAGTGACATTGCCTTGGAGAAGGCTAAATGATCTATTGTGAACTAGCCTGTCTTGGCAGGCTAATTAGGCTGCAGGCCTCTGATAAGCTGTAACGAAATGACAGCAACAAGGAAGGCTGAATGGATACATAGGGAACGCCAGGTGATTATGGGAGGAAATCCATAACAGCCATTAGAAACTATCTCAAGTTATGCCCAAAGTTATCTGTACCCCTGGCAGATGTAGGTGTAACGCAATCTTCCACTTTACCAAAACACAATTCTTCTGACTGGAAGTAACTTTAAAGCTTAAAGTGAGTAACCCAGCCAGAGTCCCAATTTGAATCAAACGCAAAATTTATGGAGGGAGCTAAAGGTTAGCGTGACGGCAAGGAGGCCTTTCAACCTTAAAATAGATAAATCCTCAAAATACCAGTGAAGACATGCCAAAAGTTAGCAATTATAAGACAGGCTTGATTGTTTTGATGGAAAGAAATATATACTTGTAATTCTTGATGTACCATTTTATATAAGTTGTACGTAAAACTAGATACATTAGATTGTTAATTAATAATCCTTTTACAGTGTTTTATCTGAAAAGTGCCGTCAAGGTGCTGAAATGTTAAATAATCTGACATGTAAACGTTGCAGAGATATAAATTATTTTGAGTTAATATCTACCAGTAGTGATGTCCTACTGTCACAAATGTAGAGATGCTGAGGTTACATTAGCTAAAAAAAAAAAAAAAGATGAATATATGGAAAAGCATCTCATGCAGAGGATAATCTGTAATCCCGTGGGCTTGTTTCTGCTCTGAAAGTCCTGGTTAGAAGTGTCTTTGCAACACTAAATGATTTTAAATCACAATCTAACAGCCGCTGACAGATGGACTGAATTTAACACAAGTGGGTTTTTTTTTTCAGCGGGATAATGATCCAAAACATAATAAACTGAATAATAGTGACCTAAATCCTATAGAAAACCTGTGGAGTGGGCGTGAGAGAGAACCCAGGTCTCTGGACAATGTGGAGAGATGGTGCAGGGAGGAATGTCCCTTTGTCTGAACGCCCCCAAACTTACTGAATGCTGCAGAATAAGTGCCGTCCTGTTGACAAAATGGGGCTTCCACGACGTTTTTAACAACAGGGCTGCCCGTAATTAGGGCTCCCGTGAATTTACAAGAACAGGAAGATTATTTCTTAATGTGAGATTTCTTCTTTCTTTTTTTTTTTCGCCCAGTTGAATAAATGTACGCTAATGAACGCTCAGACAGCTTTTTGTGAATTTAAGCTCCTCCATCAAAGGGGGAACTTATTTGGAAAAAGCTCTTAGCGCGTCTTTGTCCGGAGTGGGTCAATAAACGTGGAGGGTGTTGCGAATTAATACTAATTGTTTACTTGTCCGAGACAGCAGCTCTAATTAGTTTTTTAGGGAAGTGTTGCCATAATTACATCTAAACCGAACCTGAAAGTGAAGTAAAGTTGTAAATGGTGTCTAAGGTCTGCGTGTGAATGCCTCTCTCTCTTAATGGCGATCCTTCCACAAATGCCTCTCTGGGAGAGCGCTTTCTTCAGCCACCCCTCCGCTAATTAGAGCAGCTACAGGAAATCTTCGGAGATTGGCTGGGACAGGCTAAGATGCAGTGCATTGCTGCAAAAAGCACCTGAGTTAGTCTTCTTATGCCCAGCAGCAAGCAGGGAAGCCAGCTCAACACATTGGGAGTGCTGCTTCTCATGGACTACCCATGCATTAAATCAATAGAAAACTAGTTAAAGGCACAGCTGACAGATAAGTTATGTACCCTGGTCAATACGGCCCACATCAAAAACCACCATCATTTCTTCTCTTTTATTGACGGGTGTTTGCTCATTTGTGGATACGCTCATTTCATCCATATTGGCACCAGTAACCATTATCATATTAGGTTGTTTATTATTTTTCTTCTTTCACATTGAAGAGTCAGAGGTGTAAAATGCTTCTGAGGACCGTGTTCAAGGTTACGAACTAAAAACGTTTAATGCTATTTGAAAACAGCAAAGGTTTGTTCTTACTAATCCCGCTGATTCGTTAGCAACCCAGGTAAAAAAAATAAAAAAGTGTAAAAACATTTAAACAAACTCATCCTTTCTTGCATAAGTATCGTGTGGTCCTGTGCACTGCGAGTTGGAAAGATAAATCTTTTCCAGTTTTGTCTTTCACAAGTGGAGTTATTGTGAATGCTTTGTATAATTTTCTTATTCCTTTTATTTAATTTTGGGGTAGCTATCAGCTATTGTGTTGCAGCAATTGTCTGATTACTCAAGACTAACTACACTAACCCTAACAAGTTTGTCTGTCCTTCCAATTTTAAACAATAGTGAAAACAAGAAGTGAAAAATTACTAATAGAGTTTCTAGCACTTCTGTTCAATTTCAAAGGTAAAAAATAAACAATAAAAATTGGTTAAAGTTAATTTTAGGATTTGCCCAAATATGTTAAATATTGTGACAAAGCTGTTTTTTTGTAAATAAATAAATAAATAAAATAACGTTTTAAAAAAAAATCCAGACTACTAAAAGGTGTTCTCAGATAAAGGCTTGGATTTTTATGAATATTTCAAGAAAATTATTTATTCAAAGGCTTTTTAAAGGATTTTAGCATCAATAAATGGATTGTGATGTATACTGCAATGTTAGCTGATCAGTCTTAAAATAACACTTTTTATAAAGTTTAAACAAGTTTTCTTAAAGTTTTCAAGATTCTTTCTCACTAGGAACAGGGAGCCAAACACCAACTGGTATTTCAGTTTTTCCGTTTTTAAATTATTATTTTTTTACATAATAAATGACAAGCGCCACAGATAAACTGACACTAAAACCTTCATGGCTGAAGTTTCTGCACTCTTGCTGGTAAGGTGTAAAGGCAGCTTTTTGGTGCGGTGAGACTAAAATGCTTGGTGAGTGTCAGCCCTGCGCCATGCCTGATTGCCTGGGCTGAAAAGCATCTTATTACAGAGAAGGAGTCTCTTTATTGAGTCTTTCTATGAGGCTGTACTTCTCTGTGTGCATGACAGCATGCATCATTTGGCCGTAACAGTCCTTTCGATAAAGAAGTTATCTCGACGGAGGCTCAAAATCAAATGTGAAGGCTTAATTTTTTCTTTTTCTGTCGGGACACCACATCTTCTCCAGATGGTGAACACTTTCAAAATAATGTAAACACCTCTTTTTGTGTCACACCAACTCATAAACCCAGCTTTTCTCAAGGCTCCATCTTATTTTTTCACAATGAGAGGAAAGATCTTTAGAGCATTGAAAAACTTTAAGCCGCCCCACATTCTTTTAAATACTTTCAGCGTACCTCCTGATCAGGGTGGCATTTTGCCCAGGCTGGCTTAAAATTGAGGCTAAACCACAAGAGAAGAACAAAAGCAATATTCGCAGATGAGCACTCGCTGTAAATTATATAGAGTGCCATGAACAAAAAAAGTATTTATCCACTTGGAGATTCTTTATTTGACTTTTTATCATTTCAGACAAACAGACAACTTTTAATGGAAAAGATACGAAATCTTATTTAGCAAATAACGTTTTTATTTAGTAGCAGAAAACCAAATGTGAAGTAGTCAGCCCTCCATAACTCATAGCTAGTCTCCAGCTCTTATAGGCAGGATTGCTTTGATTCAGCAATATCAAGCTGTTCAGAAAAGAAAGTCTGGGCTTTGACTAGGCCATTCCACAACATGCATTTTGTTTAGTTTTTAGCCGTTCAGAGAGTGCACAATGGTATGTGAAGTTTTAGATATTGTTCTTCTACGGTTAAAAAAAAAATGAGAAAAGGCTTTTTTTTTAGACTGATGGATGACTTGTTTTTCATGTTTATTGGATTTATTTTTAATTTGGGGGGCAAAACTAAAAATAAATGCCACTGCACTTTAACCTGGTGTAATAACACTGCAATACCTGTGAAATAACTACTGTGCAATAACTATTTAGTACCCTGTGCAATAACCTGTGTAATAATCCTGTACAATAAGAGACTTCGCCTGTTTCAGTTATACCACTTATTTTATTATTTATTTTTTATTTAACAAACAGAAAACCGCACTGTTGTCTTTTACTTGTTACCACTTTAATGTACGATCTTAAATCCATATGTATATAAGTCACCATAATATATCTGGATTGCACTGTATTCAATTCAATTCAATTCAATTTTATTTATATAGCGCCAAATCATGAAACATGTCATCTCAAGGCACTTTACAAAGTCAAGTTCAATCATATTATACAGATTGGGTCAGATTATACAGATTGGTCAAAAATGTCCTATATAAGGAAACCAGTTGATTGCATCAAAGTCCCGACAAGCAGCATTCACTCCTGGGGAACCATAGAGCCACAGGAAGAGTCATCTGCATTGTACATGGCTTTGCTGCAATCCCTCATACTGAGCAAGCATGAAGCGACAGTGGGAAGAAAAACCACCCATTAACGGGAAAAAAAACCTTCGGCAGAACCGGGCTCAGTATGAACGGTCATCTGCCTCGACCGACTGGGGTTACAGAAGACAGAACAGAGACACAACAAGAGAAACAAAAAAGCACAGAAGCACACATTGATCCAGTAATCTGTTCTACATTAGATGGTAGTAGCGGGTGAGCCGTCTTCTCTGGATGATGTCACAGTTAACAGAACGCCAGACCAGGTGTACCTACTATGAAGAGAAAAGAGAGAGAACAGAAAGTTAAAGCAGAAATGACAACACATAATGCATAATTGAAGAACAGTAGAACTCAATATAGTGAGAAAATTAGATCCTGATATACTCCAGTAACCTAAGCCTATAGCAGTAAAACTATAAAGGTAGCTGAGAGTAACATGAGTCACTAGTTATAATTTTTGTCAAAAAGAAAAGTTTTAAGCCTAGTCTTAAAAGTAGACAGGGTGTCTGCCTCACGGACCAAAACTGGGAGTTGGTTCCACAGGAGAGGAGCCTGACAGGTAAAGGATCTGCCTCCCATTCTACTTTTAGAGACTCTAGGAACCACCAGCAGACCTGCGGTCTGAGAGCGAAGTGCTCTGTTAGGAACATACGGGGTAATCAGAGCTCTGATATATGATGGAGTTTGATCATGAAGGGCTTTATACGTTAGAAGAAGAATTTTAAATTCTATTCTTGATTTAACAGGAAGCCAATGAAGGGAAGCTAAAATTGGAGAAATATGATCCCTCTTGTTGATTTTCATCAGAACTCTTGCTGCAGCATTTTGGATCAGCTGAAGGCTTTGAACTGCATTTTGTGGAATTCCTGATAGTAAAGAATTACAATAGTCCAGCCTTGAAGTAACAAATGCATGGACCAGTTTTTCAGCATCACTCCTGGACAGAATGTTTCTAATTTTGGCGATATTCCAGAGGTGAAAAAAGGAAACTCTGGAAACCTGTTTAATATGGGATTTAAATGACATGTCTTGGTCAAAAATAACACCAAGATTTTTTACTTTATTACCAGATATATATGTAAATATATGTCTTGCACTGTAAATACTCCATGCACCTTTTCCTCCTTTGTGCACCTTCTGCTGATTATAAGAGCCGATGTGACATCTGAATTTCTCCATTGTGCGTTTTATATTGTCTTATTTTATCTTAAAATGTGTTGTTTTGTGATATCCTACCATACTTCATGTTGTTAGACAGGTTATATATATATATATATATATATATATATATATATATATATATATATATATATTCTTGATTTTACTGGTCAGACAGTCAACCATAACCTGGCCAGCCAGATTGATCATGCGTAGCATTTCTGCACATCCTCAACTGCTTTATTTGAATGCGTTTGAGGGAATGAGGGACATTCAGCAGAACTTTCTAAACTGATTGGGAGAAGCAACACCTAGTTCCCGCCTACCAAAGGTTGGTTTTTAGCCAATCACGGTATCAGATTATAACTTAAGCAGCAGTCGTTAGGAGAAGCCACACTCCAATACAGTGGGTGGCGGTAATGCTAACCAAAGATTTCTTGCTAACCACCAATAAAAACCAAAAAGAAGCAGTTAGAAGAAACCACCTTAAGGTAAGCAAGTCAATAAACTTCTTGCTGTTCTTTTTTCAAAGAAGAAATTATTCTTACAAAACAGATGTGAGAGTAGCAGCTACCCTGCGTCCTCCTGCGCTGCCACGTTTATACGTTCATGTTGGCTCGCCTGTGGGCTCAGCCGCTCTTGCTTCTGTCGCACCGGTATGTCCCGCCCTAAATCTCAATACCGCAACGCGATTGGTCCGAACCGTTTTTGGTTCAGACCCAATCGGCTAAAGCCAGAGCGGTACAAGATGGATTCTTGTGTGTTTGTGAATGCACAGATACCGCGAGAATTCATCCTGCATCTGTGAAATTACACCAAAGATGTGTTGAATCAAAGCTAGAAACATGGGATGCCCTCATATTTTCATGTCAGGTTAAATTGGTGTGGATAGCTTTTTCTCCCCAATAACAAATGAAATAACTATTTCAAAACTGAATTTTCTATTTACTCGGGTTATCTTTTTTAAAGATTAAAATTCGGTAACGATATGAATAAAAGAAAAAGCAAAGACAGAACAAAACCTATAAGCAGTCGTTTAGATACATTTCACCAACAACAAAAACTTGATTTATTTATTACTGAAAGACAATGTAAGGGGGGAAAAAAAGCATTTATGATTCAAGAACTCTGAATATAAAAGTAATTTGCTCTCATATTAGGTTTCTTTGTGAAGGATTACAGCCCTGACGCCATTTCTAACATGGCACTGACACTGATTTATTACTCAGCTCCCTTCCTCCTGAAACACCAGCCGAGCTTCTAGGCTGACTTCTCTTGAAGTCTAAATAAAAATATATACTTCAGAGCTGTCACTGGGGGGAAAGACATAATACCATTGCAAAAAGGAACAAACAGAATGAATTCTGTGTTTTTTTACAGGTTTACAAGCCCATCGTGGCTTCATGCTATCCCCCTTTAACAGAGCACGAAAAAAAGGAGGGGGGGGGGGGATCCCACTCTTTCATTTTGAATAAGGAGGCTCCAACAGGTTTCTTTCACTGGGATGAAAAACCAAAGCCTCGACACTCTGCTCCCTCAAATAGAGAGCCTTTTTAAATCCTCCGACAATGAGCGGGACAGATAAGGGGAGACGCGCACAAACAGGAGGAGAGAAGGATGGAGAGAGTGTAAAATGGAGAGGATAACGGGCGAGAGCGCCACCGAGAAAGAGGACCTTAATGATGTCGGGTGTGATAAGTCTGCAACGAGGGGAAAATTGAAATGAGTGCCGCAACAATGGTGGTCGGCCGGGGGGGGGGGGGCGATGGGAGCTGCTGCAGCGTTCTTTCATTTAGCTGGAGGAGAGATGAGAAAGAAACGGGATGTAGGGACCTGCTAGCAAACAAATTTACTACTAAAAGACACAAACTCAGGTGACGAGGAGGGCGGTGAAGTATGAAAGTCCATTTCTGCCACTTTAGAGAAAATAATTGTTTTTTTTCTGTAAATGTCAAAAATATGGGAATCAAAATTGTAATAATGGGATTTAATGATATTTTGAACTCCTAGTTATGAGGTACGATGTAATGATTGTGACCATCAAAATGTGTTTTTAATAATAGATGTTAGTATGTATTAAAAGGAACTGGGGTTTCTCCTACTGAGCTGGTTTTGTTGGAGGTTTCCTCTGTTCAAAGGAGGTTTTCCTGTCCTCTGTCACCACATGCATGCTTCACACTAGGGATTCCTCCAATTAATCAATTTCCCACTGTCCCGCCCACCTCATTCATGAGAATGCAAAGTCAGTCACTTCATGCCGTCGGTTGGATTTTATTGGCAAAAATGTTTTTTTTTAACCAGCTTGTATAATAAGTTGAACTCAAACTATATGTAAACTGGACCTACTTGTTTAATAAAGTTTGACATTTGTTGGGAAGCAAACAGAATTCAGAGCTTCAGTCATAATAACAAACATAATTCTGAGATTCAAAGTCATGTTTTGGACTTTCAGAGTCATGATTTTGAGAACTGGAGTATTAAAGATGTGTTTCCAAATGATTTTAGATTTATAGTTTTGATTTGTAAAGTCAAATAAATAAAGTCAACATTATAGTTTGACTTAAATAATCTGAAACTCATATCAATGAGTAGAAATGTCATAGATATAAAAATGACACTCATAATTTGTGTTTTGAAATTCATATTTAAGATTCACAGTTCTAATTATGAGGTCTATTTCTCAAGAGCTTTAGATTTACATATTTTATTGCAGCCATAATTTGGACTTCCATTGATTCTGAGATTTAAAATGTTGGTCTTCAAGGTCATATTTGTTAAATTTGAATGCATCATTCAGAGAGCAAGTGTCATATGTATGAGGCTTAAACTCGTCATTTTCAAATTCAAATTCCTGCTTATAACATTCAAAGTCACACTTTTGCCTTGCAGAATAGAAAACACGAGATTAAAAATCACATTCACAAGATGTTAAGAGATAATTATTGAATTTTAAATCATAATTATGAGATCCAACGTAATATTTATGCGTTTCAGTCATAGATGTAACATTTAGATTCATAATTTTCACTTTCCAAGTTATCATTTTAAATGAAGTCAAAATTAGGAAACACATTAGGTCTTAAACGTAAATAATAGAGGTTAAAACTCAAGACTGGCATAAAGTCCACTTTAAGTCTTAGTTATTGCCTTTTGAAGTCAAAACTGGAACTTTTTATCTCCTACTTAGGCTTGAAAAACTCCAATTTATGACTTTCAAACTAAAAATGAGGACATATTAAGCGCTATTCATTATTCTTTCAAGTGGGAAATGTACGAGAGAAGGAAAACGAGGTATAGAAAGGCAAACCGGAGCGCTTTGGGGCGAGACAAAGGGAGAGTAAGAGCCAAGTTCGAGCCAAAGTCAATTGAACAACTAATGTGAATCGATTTGTTGCCTCTGCTTTTGCTCTTTCGGGAGCCAGTGACATTTTAAAGGCATATTTCACTATTGGGAGGAGGGCGGAGCTGTTTGCCTGGCAACCCAACTATACGCTGACAGCCCGCTGACAGCCGGACAGAGCCCGCTGAATAGGAGAAATACTGCAAACGGCCTGGATGTGCTCGGCAAGCCATTGTATGTCCGGGTGAAGTGTGTGTGCACATGTGTGCCAGATCACACGCAGGAGTAAAAAGATAAAAATAGAGTGGAAGTGCGGGGGAGTGGACATTTAATGTGTACGTTTGTACAAAGTCTTGCATTTAGATGCCGCAAACGACCTTCTGCCTTTCAGGCACATGCTCCTGCAGATTAGACGCAGGACTGGCTGCGGTTTGCTCCTTGAGTGTTTGTGCACAGACACGTACGCCAGCGTGGACGACGGGAATAATTCATGGCAGCGAGTCGAGTGAGCGAGTGAAACGCCGTGGCCGTTATAGCGGGCAGCCCGCAGTTCTGCCCAGTGCTGGGCTGGCATTAATAATTGACAAAATGTTTTACCGGGAGGATCTTTGCACTGTCTCCTGCTGGCGGTTCCCCCTAAAGGAGACTGACTCAGAACAATTACACGGGAAAAAAGTTTGGAAACAAACACCGAGGACGGCGGTGTTATGGAAAGGTCACCACCAAGCAAGACTGGAAAACATCTATAAAACAAAATAAAAAGTGTCTTTACGGCCTTTGCTTTTAGTTTACTGGGTTATCTAGCTCCTTTGTTCTGTGTGTGAAACACATCTAAAGTATTTGGTCCGGCTTCTTCTTTTCCGCTTGGTTTGTCTTTAGGTTTGGAACAATAAAAAACCGGAAAGAGGTGTCTCAAGAATTTGGTGTCCCAAAGACTTACTGTAGGTTCTGAAAAGAGGGTGCCAAGATAAATAATTGAATGAGCGAGGAGTCTTAGCGGACCTCGTGTCTCAGCAGTCTTTGGTCCAAATCCAGAGAGTCTAGTAATCTACTTTTCATGGTATATGTAATCCCCGGGAAAGTCTTCCAAACGGCGCGCTGCGCTAAGGAGTGGATCAAAACAAACAAAACCGACGTGGCTGCTGAGCTGCGTGGCCACGCTCCAACCCAACGGAGTCATCCTTAAGCCCAAATGGCTGGCCAAGTATCTCCAGCGGGCCAATGCCGGCTTTATTGGAAACGTTGATGACTAGCGAGGGAAATCAGGCCTTAATTGCATCTTTACCAGATCTCATCCTCGCACATTATCATTATGACACATAATGGACTTGGCATGTTTTTATTTTTTTTATATGCCGATAATGAAACAAAAATAATGAGAACATATTCTTCTGAAAGACATAAACAAACAGCTTTTTTTTTTCTTTTTTTTTTTCGATGTCTTGCTTCTCCAATTCAACACGCTTCCAGTTGGAATGAGGCGATGGAGTGCGACGTGATTCTGACATGGACTAATGTCTGAGCGGTTTTATTTCTCGGTTTTATTGCATTATACTCCCGCTTCAATCCATGCTGATTAGAAGATCTGTGGGTACACTTCCTTAAAATTGCATTAAAATATTCATCTTATTACGAGGCCGGTGCATAAGTGCGTCTCAACAAATTGGAAAATCGTCAAAAAGGTAAATGATTTCAGTAATTGAATTGAAAAAAAGCAGACTCTTGTATTACCAACAGATATATTTCAAGTTTCATTTCGGTAAATGTTGATGTTTATGGCTTACAGCTAATAAAAATCAGACAATTTGTTTCTAAGAACATTCGGATATTACTGAGGCCAGTACAAATGCTTCTGGCACGTGAAATATGAATGATAGCGTTATGTTACGATAATGTTCCAGCCTGAAGCATGATTAGGATGAGATATCCGCTGATACTCTCGTGGGGGTTTCAACACATCTTCCTGGGAGAAGATGTGTTGGGGAGGACCAAGAACCCATGATCGCTAGAGGTTTGCATATCCTTACTGATCTTGGAAAGTGTAGAGATACCCTGTGACGTCCTGGAGAGTATCCGAGGGAAGAGAGATGTCTGTCCAGCTGCTCCTTTGACCTCAGACAGGAGCTTGAAGTCTTGCTCTGTTCTTCTCAGTTACTTGATTGTCTCGTCAAATCTGTTTGCCTGCATCCTTAAATTTGTATTTTTTTTTTTATTGTATCTTCAAGAAAAAAAACCCATGAACTCCGAAGTCCGTCGCCTTTTCCTCGACTCTTGAGCTTAAAATGAGCACAAAACGATGTCTGGGACATTCAGCGGTGAATCGACAGTGACAGCTCTATTCAGCAAACTCTGTTGATGTATATGTGACGTCTTACGTAGCAAATTGCCGGTCTACATTCCACACAGCAAAAAACCAAAAAGCTGAAATGTAAATTGTAAATTAGCACTAAGACTAATGTGCAGCTATGTTTTGCTGTGAGCAGTGCATAATTTAACATAAAAAGACTCACAACGGGTGGTTGTCAGCTGTGCATCATCAGATTTTCTCTCTTCACGAGGTCCAACTATGCATACAAGGCATACAGTCAATGGAAAGGAAAGTTTCTATGAAATAATAGAGTAGACCTAATGTTTAAATAGCTGATAATAAATAGAAGCAACTCTTTGGAGATACTAGCGACTTTACCGGCGTCTCAGATCATGAGACATTTTTGGTCCGCCTTTCTTTGCCGACAGACAATTCCAAAAAAGTAAAAAACAAAGCAACTGGACTTGTTTTCCATAGTTGAAGACGTTTTGCTTCCTCTCCAGGACGCTATCTCAATTCAAAAAGTCTGGAGTAATGTGGAGTAACAAGCTTTATACTACTGTCCAAACAAAGGCCTTGTAATGGCTTAGATAACATGCAAGTTTAACAGAAACAGGTCCACCCCTTAGTAATGGGCGGTCGTTAAAGCCATTAAGCCAGCAGATTGAACCAAAACTGGTCCACTCCTCTGTAACGAGGAGTCGTTAGGGTCGTTATTGGCCTGGCTTACAGGAACAATGTTTTGATCACCCATATGAGGGTGAGAACTGAGGTGATGATTGAGGTGAATTGAGAAAGCTTCCTGGAGAGGAAGCGAAACGTCTTCAACTACGGAAAACAAGTCCAGTTGCTTTGTTTTGTACTTTTTTGGAATAACCTTGACCTGGATGATTGAGAATCTTCACCAGCTGACAGATGATTGTTTCTGCAAAGCGTTTCAGTCAGGTTGAGATCAGGACTTTGACTGGGCCAAAGTAAAGCCATGATTCCTTTCTTTTTTAGCCATTCTGTTCTAGGTTTGCTGCAGTGTCTACCATCGTAGTCCTGCTAGTTGACCCAGTTTGGCCAAACCAGCTGCCAGACCGGTGACCTCACATCTGTTTCTGGCATACTTTGGTTTAAGTGGAGTTTAAGGGCGAGACACAGAACGCAGGATTTCATGAGTGCCGTGGCTTCAAAACAAGCCCAGACCAACAACCCATCACCACCGTGCTTCCCGGTTTGAGCGTAGTCTTTCTGGTAATCAATCATTTGTTGTGTTTGGTTTTCTCCAAACATGGCACTGTGCATTGGGGCGGAACACCTTTTTCATTTTGTTTTAGTCTTGCTTGTACAAAGTGTTTTCTTCTTTACAATGTCTTGTGAAGTAGCCACCTCCAGTTTCTAGTCTTCTACAGACATGAACCTTTAACATCCCAACTTAAAGCTGCAGAGTTTAGAACTGAGCTTTTAGGTGTTTCTGTTTTATTTTATTGCCATTTATCAGGACATTGCCCAGACAGACTTTGGGCCATGTCTCCTGGGACAATTTGTAACTGTAAACGGTGAATAATCTGTCCCACCGTGGAATTGTAGACGCCAATGTTTTGTTAATTGCGTTACGGATTCCTTCTATTTGTTTCTCGGGTATTTCTACATTGGAATTAAGTTGGCACACAATTAATTTTATATTTAGACTTTACAACTGAGATTGATGTTTGCTTGTTATTGCACACTAGTGACAGGCTTAAAAACGTTGAGGTAATAAATAACTCATCCACCACTCATATTTTCTGCTATCGCATTCAGCTATTGGCTATGTGCTTCTCTTTCTTTCTACGGCATCCTGTTGATGTAAACTGTGCCAAAAACCAACTCAGAGATTGAATTGCAGCACTAATTGAATTCTTATAAAGCAGCATCCAGTGTAACAGGACGTGCCGACAAACCAATAACACATTAGAAATAAAGAATGAATAATCCTTTTAAGATTATAGAGTAAAATCTTGACTATTAATCTAAAAATAATGATACTTTTGTTGCGATAAATTACTTGCAGCATATCTTATGTGCAAAGGAAAAAGGATGGATAGCTGAATATGATTTGTACACCTTTTATACGTTCAATATTTTTGGGTCTTCTGTCTCTAAAAGTTTGACGTACGCCCTTTAAATATGTAAAGAATCCAGTTTCTTAATTTGTTTTTCACACTGCGGTAAAGCTGTAGGCAAACCTCTTTTATGGCTGCACATCCTGGAGCCGTTAGATTTGTTTAGCTGATCATGCAGTGAAGAGATTACAGAAGACTCTCTGTGAAACCAGTGGACCATACGGAGCAGGAGAGGCTCAGGAAATCTCTCTTGAGCATGACCTCAGAAGAGAAGTCAGAAATTATGTTGGATTTTCTTACCAGTGAGTAAGTGTCCTGTTTGATTTGAACAAATTTGCTTCTGCGTTTGTGACCTTTCTGTCTTTCCTAATCTGACAACACAAATTAGTTAAATTAAAGGAAACAAAACAGAGGCCTGGACAGAAACCAGAAATTTACCTCCGTTTTCTCTGTTTTATACAGTCAACACCAGGTCTGATTAAGCTGTAAAAGCTTTATAGTCTGTAACAGTCATGGACATTAAAAACTAAGTGAGTTGGATGCTTTTAAGGCTCTGTCATTAAATGAGAAGTCGGCCTGCATTTGATCCTCGCTGGGTATTCATTTCAGGCCCTGCATGCAGCCATCGCCGCTGACACAGAGAAGACATGTTTCTGCTCAGCAGGTTACGGCCCTTGAACCGTGCTGGTATGTTTACATTTCTATACGGCCAGGGTAGAAGGTTCTAAAGAGTTTTTTTTTCCTCTCTGTCGCGCTATGTCCACACTGCTTATCACAGGTTTGAAAGGAGATGTAATGGTCACAAGACAAAGCCCATCAGCTTCCTTTGCACAAATGGAAAGTTCAAAGAGCACTGTGCAACTAAAGAAATATAAACTTTCATCTGTTTCAGTGTTGTCCAGACTTTTTTCTCCTGCAGGACCAAAATCGCCAAGTTGAAAGCCCTTGTGAACCAAAAAAAAAAAAAAAATGCTCACAAGCTGGCTTTGAATAAAAGGTTCTGGATGTTTGTTGTTCTACGCACTACAAACTGAAGAAATGTCAAAACCTGGTTAAGGAATGAAATGGAGTGTTGTCCAAAGAGATAAAAAAAAAGAAAAACATATCCATCCATCAACCGCCTATTAGTTCAACTGATTGTATCTATAAAGCAGCAATGTACAGGAAGTAAACATGTCATACACGTTCAATTTATATCCCGTTATGTAGAATCTGAGTTGATCTATTTTCAATCAGTTCAGTCTGATTCACTCCCATGCTGTTCCGAATAACACATTTAGCTTTGCGTCGAGATCCAATTCCTTTGACGATACAATGCGAATAAGCAAAAACATGTCTATGCAATCAAAACTTTAATGTTTGAATGAAAATGTTGTCTTCCTGTGCTGCCACATTCTGTCTAAGCCTCAGATCACTTTGGAGAGAAATATCTTGAGCTCAATTACCAGGAAAGCAACACACAGTAGATACAGAAGTAGTGTCTAAATTGACCAGGCGTACCTTCGATGGGAAAGAGAAAAACACAAAGATCATGGCACCAAAATTGCAAATTAACCATAAATGGAATGGAGAGTAGTAGGAGAAAGTAGCAGAGTGAGGAAGAGTGGTCAGAATGTCCTCCAGCAGTCAGAAGTATAACTACATAGATATATCAGGATAGCCTAAGCCCCTCTATTAAAGGAGCTATAAGTAATAATGACACTTAGTGGTTAGAGTCTGAACACACACACACAATGCCTTTTACTGAGACCAGCCATTTACTCAACGGTGCGTTGTTGCTGTGTAACTCCACTGAATTTTTACTTCCACAGGACAGGTCTATGATGTTGTATTCTGTTCTACTTCTTGTCTGCTTCTCTCACTGCTGCTCTTTTGCCAAAATAAAATATCAAATGCTGCACTCAGTTTAGCGAAACCTGAGATCTCTCATATGATTGGCTGAGGAACCAGGAAGTAAACACGGGCTGCACCCTTAACCGACGCAGTTTCGGACCTTACCTCTTGGTTTGAAAGGAGAAAAACTAGACTAAGACATTGTTGATATATACAACCGATTGTTTATAGGGAATGTTACTTCTATCCTGGGTGAGAAATGAGAATGATTTAGATTGATTTTACAGTAAAGATCTTACTTATAGCTCCTTTAAGCCTAGTCTTAAAGGTAGTCAGAGTGTCTGCTCTGTGAACAAAAGCTGAGAGCTGGCTCCACTGGAGAGGAGTCTGAAAACTGATAAATCTGCTTTTAATTCTACTTTTAAAAAAAATAAAGGAACTACCAATAAACCTGCAGTGTGGTAGTGAATGTGGGGAACACGTGAAACAGCATAAGATAAACATGTAGTCATTTACAGCTCTGTTTAAAAAGGGAACAATAATTTACATGTAGATGTGGTATTGACACCTTTTTGACACAGCTTGAGTACTTCCACAAACATTGATGTGAAAAGCAATTTTCTCTTGTTAGATAAGTTTAGAAATGTCAAACCTTTAATTTGGCTACGGTGATGATTTGGTTAAAATGGCCGCGGTCAGAAAGGCTGTATTTGCTTTTAGGTTTAATAGTTATTGTTCCTGTTATTTCTATAATGTTTAAGCGTTTGGACTGATATAGCCATGGAAGAAAATCTATTTTATAAGTATGGTGAACCACTTAGGTGTTAATTGTTCCACATGTTCTGGGGCATTTATCCCCCCCCCCCCAGACCAAATTTTTAGTGTACTGTTGGAATCCACTAGATGCTAATATTACATGTCCTTTTTATTTTATCTTGGTTTTAGGACTTTAGGCGGAGAAATAGGCTCACAGCTTCTCAGATCGCATCACAGAAACTTTTTACTAAATCCACCTTGAAGTGCTTGATGCCAAAAAGCTTCTCAGTCTCTTGTGGTAGTCCTAGTGGAGATTAGTAATCTCCTCATGGGTTGGTTTGCGGTGGTAGAAAATGATTTTTCCCCAGGAATGCTCTCACACAAATGGTTTTCATGAAGATGATTTCTGATTGTTGTCAAGGTTTGGCTTTGGATACTCCTTCAGCTTGAGTCATCGTCCAGCCTTGTGGCCTTTGGCTAAGATCAACACACGCCCACCTAATTTAAATGGCGAGTTCTCTTTTCTTTCCCATTTTAAAAAACTGACCTCTGTGTCACATCATATTTATACTTTCCTAAGTTCCTAGACATTCGGATCAACTTTAAAGCATTTGATAAAATATAAAAAACATAGGGATTCAGCCATGTTAATTTTATTGGATTTTTGTATGGCTGTGGGAAAAATAAATGTTGCATTTATTGATCCACTGACTCGAAAGTTGAAGTTTTCTAAATGTTTCACTGTGCTGATGTCATAAAACATTACATTATTTTCAGTCATATCTTTACCACAGCTGCCAGTGTGAGTGAACAATTATGTATATATAATGTAAAAAAAAAAATAGATAGATAGATAGATAGATAGATAGATAGATAGATAGATAGATAGATAGATAGATAGATAGATAGATAGATAGATATAGATATAATTTTTTTTAGACAACCCGATGTCTTGGTCCTGGGAAATTCTTGATCCACTTGGAGAATCAGACTCACACTTGGATTTAGCTTAAAGCAAGAGTTTATTACAGGCAGGGGAATTGGAAATAGGTGCAACAAGCTCACACCACACACACACACACCAGGATCATGACGCCTGACCCTCCATCAGCATAAATGTTGGAACAACAAGCCGTCGCTCTAATTTACAGCTCAAATGCGAGTTAAATGCAGACGACTCAGTAAATGGAGTGCACCTACTGGCTTAAAGGACAGTGAAGCCCCATAAATACAGTTCCCCACTTTCTTTCCAGCTTCCTTCGTCATGTACGCTCCACTGCTTGACATGCTCGTAAAATATTTCAGGTGAAATGCAGGACATGTATTTAGGGTCAAACTGACTGACACGTAATCAGCACATCACTAAACCACACTAGCACTGTACCAGCACTAATATCAGGGACTCCCTGCAATGACTGCCAGTGTCCCAGTGGTGCATCTGTTCAATAAGAAGCACAAGTGTTTGTCAGATGTGGATCTCAGGAAAAGAAAAAAAAACACCTAACAAATATGCAAGCATGTCAGTGCTCAGGAGGGTGAGATAAAAAAAAAACAGCCGAAAATGAATCTCTTCCCCACGCAAACACACACATGCGGGGGGAAAAAAACAACAACCACACCCACATCCATTACCCGCCTCCCGAGCCTCCCTCCCCCGTTCTCGTGGGTGTCGGAGTGAGAAATTAAATTTTTCTGATGAGAAACTTTTTCCTGCCCCCACTCCTCTCCTCCCATTTTCTCCTCCCATCAGTTTTTTTTTTTTTTATTTATTTGCTTATTTATGAACTATTAATATATTCAGTCTTAGAGAAACAGCTGTGCAGTGAAGTGTTCAGGTTGCTGCCGCGCTCACAATAGATGATCATCACGGACAGACTGGGTTTGGAGTCACAGGAAGGCAGGAGAGGTGATGCATATCAATTGGCGCTGAAATAACTGTCCGTCAGTTCTGTGACAGAGGCAATAAACTTCAATTTGGCTTTAATTGTTACTTTCGGTCCTGAGCGCGGTCTGAGAGCGAGAGATGTGCGGAGTATTTAGTGGGAGAAATATTAAGTAAATTAACTTCTTCGTTTTCTTCATGGATCTATTCAATTCTGCTGACGTTTTTTTCCCCCACCAGCACCACTCAAAGCGGAGAAGCGAGACAGAAACCAGTTTGCCTCAAATTGGGGACTTTCAAAAAAAAAAAAAAAAAACATTGAAACAAAGTTTAGTTTTCTGTGGCCTTCAGGGGCTTCATCACTTTTGTTCTTCTGTCCTATCCGCGTATGTGTCCTTGAAAGCGTCATACAGAAAAATGAGAAATAAAAGACAAAAGAAGGAGACACGGAGATAAACCACATCTGAAAGTGAACAAAGGGGAAAAAGTTTCAGTAATCATCACCTACAGACACCTTCTAATCCCCCATACCAGTCTTACTCCGCCCACATCTAATGTTTAAAAATGTGCCCAAAGGAGGCGGTGCCCAGTGGACCAGGCAACGTCCCAAACGGTCTGGGCTGTGATTGACAGGTGGCTTGACACCAGCAGTGACAGCAACACAAACCTGGACAGCGATCTCCATGATGCTGGTTTTGCAACGGAGCGGTCTTATGAAGCGGAGGATTTCTCTACACCTTCTTCGCCAGAAACAGAGTAAAGAGAAGAAAGAGAGGAAGGTTTTGTGGAGGAGACCAGCGGGCCTAAGAAGGCATCCCTAGAGCCAGCCTGATCCGGTGCGGCCAATCATATTACGCGATCAGTTTCTGAGTGCTAAATTGGTGTTATGGTAAATTAACTGAATTTGTATAGCGCTTTTTCCAGTCAAACTGACCACTGAAATCACTTCACACTAACTATATATATATATATATATATATATATATATATATATATATATATATATATATATATATATATGTCTCGGTCGATAGTGCTGTAGAGAAAAAGAAGAGTAAATAAAAAGGTAAATGTTTTCCTTCCATTTGCATTATAACACATCATGTAGGTTTATTTTTTTAAAAAGTTTGTTTAAAAGGGACCATGTATAATTAAAACATAAATGTTACCATTACACTAACACACACATTCATACACCGATTCACACAACTTGGGTTAGGTGCCTTGCGTCGGGGGAAGCTGGAATCAAACCCACAATCTTCCGATTTCAAGACGACTACACAACCCATTGAGCGACAGTCGCCCATAGGTTAGTGCTAGCGTTGTTAGAGTTTTAGAACATGAGTTATACGTAGATAAACCGTAAAACCTATTATCTTCATCTAGCTCAGAGGTCATAAACACAGTCCTGTACAGTCCACATTCAAATGCCCACCAGTGCAGACCAAACTTTTGGACCAGAACGTGGGAAGATTTCATCTAAACTTAGTATTCTAACGCTTTTATACCTCACAGCGGCAGAGCTACTAACGCCAGCTTTTCTGACAATAAGTTTCGAGCCAGTACTGATTTAAAATTCAATGCAAGGCACACAGATGGTTTTGTATCCCAAAAGCAGGCTGATAGACAGCACTATAAGACAAATGTTTATACAGTTTATTAGCAAAAAAAAATTTGTTCTTTAACACAACACTGCTTTATCCTGCTGACTGACTGCAACCACTGCAGAGCGACAGACTGTCTCTGTTTGAAATTCGGGGGAATATCAGGCAAAAGGTATTTCTGTGGCCTCAGCTTTAACCTTCTTGTAGGGAATGACTTCCAAGTCTCGTTTGCTCTTGTGAGTCCTGTGGGCTGCCTGGTGGCACAAACAATGGGTCACCACTGCATCACGTCCTCGACCCACAGAAGCCCCTTTGGAGGTTTGCTTATACGGGTCTGTTACAACCTCACTTAGGGAGTCAGGGGGGGAAACACAGGCGGGCTGACTTCTACTCCCCACACCGCATCGGACCTTTCCTAAAAGAGATGGACATTGCAAACGGAGTAAAGGACTTTTTGCAAACAGCTTTCCAGGCCAGCAGGGATCTATAGACCTTCAGCCTGACGGCAGCAGCAGGACTGAGTGATGGAGGGAAGGGTAAGGATCGTCTGTGATCAGGTCAGGGTGACCTTCCTGATCACAGAGGGAGTGTGCAGTACCGCAAGGGAGGTTTGAGGTGGACTGATCATTTTGCTGGCCAGGTTTGTTTCTAATACTTACCCTTTCGGCAATAATCACATTTTCTGAGACAATCAATTTAAGCTTCTCATTATCTGTGACCAATATTCATCAATATTGAGAAATCTTTACTATAGGTGCAATTAGGGTTGGACAGCAATTCAATAAGTTTATATATATATATATATATATATATATATATATATATATATATATATATATATATATTGATCGATAGACGTGTGGTGCTGTAGAGAAAAAGAAGAGTCAATAAAAAGTAAAGTTCGATGGAAGAACAGTTTTCCTTCCATTTGCATTATAACCCATCATGTAGGTTTATTTATTTTTTTAGTTTGTTTAAAAGGGACCATGTACAATTAAAACATAAATGTTACCATTTGATGCATTGTACCAGAGTTAGCCAAAGGCTAATTTGCATCTGCAGTCCCACAATTCATATTAACTCCATGATATTACAGTCTTAGATCGTCCCAACCAATCACAAACGCAGACCCAGGAGAGCGTCGCCATTAAGCTCCGCCCCCTTCAAAGAGTTCAGAGAGCACACTTTCTTTCTTTTTCTTCTCTTTTTAAAAAAAAACATTCAGTTGTGGTTAGAAACTGGCTGTTTAAAGGATTGATTTTTATATTTTATATAAAAAATCAATCAATATTTATATATTTTGATCAACATGATTTCTATTTTATCGACATGCTTTTTTTTCCTATATCATTCAGACCTATGTGTGATAATTACATTTCTGGAGTAGTACTAAGATTTTTGTGTTTCTGAATCAGAAACACTGATTTAATTTAGTTTAACAACAGCTAATAATTGGTCATGAGAATCTGTCGTCGTCAACGCTCAGAATGTATCACTGTTGAATGCAAAATGAATCAAATGTGTTTTACTCTTGTTAATTTAACAGCTACAATGTGGCAGGTATTTAAAAAAAAAACATAAATATAACGCTAAAATAGATTACAGTACATTCTGCCTCGATTGCTGCCAGTTTTTTTTTTTTTTCCCATTGCAGGAATCTCAGGAACACATTAACAGGTGTCTGGATTCATTACAATGCCCCGGTAGTACAATAGAGAAACCTTTTAAACGCAGTAAAATATTTTGGTTCCCGTATTCTCCTGGCCAACTCTTTCACACCTATAACACCATCCGCTCCTTTCGCAGCCTATAATCACATTTCGCTTAAACTTCCCATGCTCCCACGCAGTCCCAGCAGGCGACATGTTCATTCAGTCAATCATCCGCTCTGTAATTCAGTCAGTCGCTTTCTTAGGTGGAGCAGTCCATCAGGCTGTCTGCGTGGGCAGCAGAAAAAAAAAAAATGGACCGATTGGCCCTTTTTTTTTTTCACTTGACAGAAAGGGGAACATGAGAGCAGAACCCGACTTAACCCTCCCGCCGCCTTATTATCGGGTTAACTGGCGCGAGTGGGCGGGCTATGATTGTGTTTCCCGGTGCGTGGGAGGGAAGAGAGGATGGGCGGAGCCACCAGTGAGCGACGCCGGCGTAGGCGGCAGGCCGTGGCCCCCGTGTTCTGCGGAGCGGCCCCCGGGGGACGGTGACAAAGCTGGTCTGGGCACGTGTGACTCGTGTAAAGCGTTGTGCGTGGGGGTCAGTCCGACCGTCGAGGTGTCTGCAGGGTTGTTAGCGTAAAAAAAAGAAAAAAAAAAAAGAATGTGCTCGTGGGTGGACAGGCTGTTTGTCGAGCACTCTGTTTCTATTTGGCTCAATCAAGTAGACGAGGCAGGGAGTGGAAATGGCTGCCAGGGACGACTGACCCCTCTGTGATACGCTCGAGCCTGGGGTCAGCGTCTGGTTTGAACGGGCCGCCATCTTTTTTTCACTGCTTTCAGGGTCCGGGGTGTGACAGAGCTGTGACTGACTGCTGGAAATTAGACCGTACTCGTTTTGTAGAGCCGCAAAGAACTGCATCCTTGGATATTTTAGTAGGTTTACTAATAAATGCGGTCCCCTTTTGCAGAAGATGTTATCGCAGATAATGTGTGTTTGATCATTTTATGTGAGAGACCAACACAACTTAGCAGAGAACAGTGAATTGTTAGGAATAGTAAATAGTTTTGACATTTTCTTACAGACAAAAATGTAAAATAGTGTGCCACACAGTTTTATTCAGTCCCTCTTGGGTCAGTAGTTAATAAAGTACACAGAAAACAACCAAACATTGCAGGATCACTCTTTGCAGCAGTTCTTGCCTCCAGTCTAGGTGTTGAACATTTTTTCCCAGGCATCTTTGCACAATATCCGATCGGAATGGGAAGACAGAAACCGTGAAGATCGGTTTCTGAATTGATTCTGAATGGGATTTAGGTCTGGACTTTAACTGGGCCATTCAAACAGTGTCTACCTGTGGCCCTGCCGGAAGGTGAAAAACAGTGTTTCCTCAGCATGTTGGGTTTTGATCTCACCTGACCTGAGTACCTTCCTCCACATGTGTGCCGTGTCAACTTTATGGCTCATGGCTTCTTATTCCTGGAAACAAAATGTGCAGAACGACCCACTAATAGTTGTCTTGTCAGCAAATACCTGATCTTTTCAGCTCCTCCAGTTACCACTGACCTCGGGGCTCCTTGTCCGATTAAAGCCTGTCGGTATGCCTGGCTTTTCCCACTGCCTTCCTCAGTCTTCGTGATCCTGTTGTTGTTCACTAATGTTTTCTAACAAACCCCCCCGAGGCCTTTTACCTGACTCCGCCAGATGGATTTGCTCCGCATATCCATCTGGAAACCTTCCGTTGAAGTAATTTTGGGAAGGGGCGAAAATACTGGTTAGCTGATTGGCCTATGTTGGTGATAGACGGGCCAAATAAACCAATCAGATCAACGAAGCATATGACGTACTCGTCAACATGCTTCGTCGTCGTCGACGACGAAAACCACAACCACAAGCCAAGCTACTCTTGCTGCTTCAGGTAAAGGCTCATTAGCTCAGCAAAGAAATAATTTGTAATTCCGATAAAACTTGCTCGATAGCCACGCTAACGCTAGTTTCGGACGCTAATGCTGATTGGACGTTCGTTTGGTGAACGGCTCCAAATTTTCTTTAATGGAGAGTAGCCAGACTGATCTGCGAGTGAAACCTTGAAAGCTCGCGAGATCAGGATGGTCTCACGAGGCTACGAGGCCTTCCCAGAAAAGCTGGATTCATCCTAAGATTCAATTACACATACCTTTACTCTGTTAACCGGGGAACTTCTGAAAGCACGGGGTTTCTTTTTAGGGTATTTTTTTCCCTTCCCCTCCACAGTTACGTGCTACTTTTTAAGACGTCTTCACGAAAGATTGCTTGAAAAATAAAGAAATTGAAGGATGACTGAAAACTTTTGCACACCCCTTCCGCCAACCTCGTCTCCAACATCAACTGAGATCATTAGGCGTCCTTAGAACAACTTCTGGTGTAACTTTTGAGGCTGATAAAAGCGCCAGCCTTTTGTTGTGTTTATTTAAACACGCGCCGCATAAAAAAAAAGCCCGTCCTCTCCGCGCATTACAAAGCTGCAGGTGGTTGCGCTAATGGTTCTTTTGTTCCAGCCGCTCCAATTACTGGCCCACTTGGGAAAAGTCGGATGATAAAACGCTTCCTTTTCCGCGGTAATGTCAGCGCGCCCTTCAGCACAGCGGTTAACCTAATATTCAGCGCCGCGCCTTTACGGCGGGATGAGCGCCGGCGTTGTCCGGCGTGAGTGCGTTTGCCGTGATTGACCTACAAGTTATAAACGTGCTTGTTTCCTCCTTGTCGTCGATGCCAAAAAAAAAAAAAAAAAAAAAGCCCTGTTTTAGGGGTTATTGATGGTGATAGGCCGGCCCGTATTGGAGCTATTGGCAGGGGAAAATGGGGAACATCGACTAATTGATCCTCGCACGCATCCCAGATGGACGGAGCCCGACAAGCAATACCTCATCCTCATGAGCACACAAGCCCCCCCCTTGAGCGAGGGAGGTTAGTCCAGACTGGGCCTGTCCTCGGTGATGAGTGACAGCTTGGTCTAAATGAACTTGCAGCAGAGCTTGGAGCGTGCTAGAGTGTTTTTGTTTTTTTCCGTCTCGCCGTGTATCTGCAGAATGGTTTGGGGGAGCTACCGACGTCGGCTATTGATTCGCAGCGTCCCCTTAAGGCAACTAATCAAATGAGGAGGACACCGAAGGGACAACACGAGGCACTTGAAAGTTTCTCAAGTTTCTCACACACACACACAATCTGTCAATCTGTTGTTCAGTTTGCCTCTTCGTGTATCTGTGTGTGCGCGGCTGCCCGTCTCCTAAGAACCCCCTCGCTCTGTCTGGGCGATCCATCAGCCCCAGAGAGACTGCGGGAGTTCACTTCTGCAGGTCCAGTTCCACAGATGGACTTTTCTCCGCCGCCGAAGCCCAGAGGGAGAGTTTTGTCAGTGGGCACGGCCCCTCAAAGAGGCGGGGGGGGGGGGGGGGGTCTGGACAGATGCCCTCGAGCCCAGGGGGATGATGGAGGGAATGCATTATAAACTTTAAGCATTTTTTTTGAGCATGGAGACATGTTTGTTCTAAATGTATTTCTATCACTAGCTGTGTGTGTGTGTATCTTATTCATGCATACGTCCTTCCATCCAGCATTAGCAGCAATTTAAGAGAAACGGCCCAATATTTCCTGGGGCAGCATCATTACAGCAAGTGATGCGGTTTCACGAAAGCACAGGAAATTTTTTGCAAAAATGAAGAAATATACCAAGTCTGTAAATGTTGCATCTATCTGGTAGTTTAGGCAGGGTATACTGTGTGTACAGAACAATGGTTGGGGGAAAAAAGAGCAAAAGAAAAGAAAAGAAAACAGAGAGAGGGAGGACTGGACTCTGAAGGGAACATGACACTCTCCAGACATTTTCTGGCATTTAAATGTAAAATCTGAAGAAGAAAGAAAAAAAAAATGAGAATTGTAGCTTCAAAGGCTTCAGTCTCTAATTGCTAATGGAGGGATAAATGAACTGAGATGTCAGCTAAAAGACGGCTACTTTGAATCTAAAGTCGTGGCTCGGTTTCGCTTCATTTCACCAAAACTCTCGGTTAAAGTATAAAAAAAAAAAACAAAAAAAAAAAAAACAGAGATTTGCAATAATCTCCAGATAGAATGGCAAATTGCACCCGCTTAGAAAAAGACTACCCAGTGTGTTGCAAGATGCCAGAGTGCAGCCCTTACAATACGACCCAATCACTGCTCCCCCATCTGTTGCCCGGGTTAATCAATGACTATACAGTGGCGGCGAATAGACCGCTGATTCCATATGCCCGGAAAAGAATAGACAATCATTGACTAATCAGAATATTTTACAGAAGACACATAGGCAGAAGACCAGCTGCTGTGACCGGCGAGCTAAACTGTAATTACATTACATGTTATTGATCCGCTAAACTGACGATTATAGGTTCCTGTTTTTCCACCTAGAGTGAGAGCAGGGATCATATCCAGCGTCACCGGTTTAAGATAATTACTGTGTTTGGACAGTGTAACCTGCTTTTAGAAGAAATGATTGACTGCGGGGTTGGAAAGGGATCCAAAACCAATATGTCACAAACATAAACTTCAATCTATTTTAATGGGACTTTATACCCAAAGCGGGGCATAGATTTAAAGTTAAAGCAAAATAATGCATAGACTGTCTCAGTTTTTACAAATAAAAACCGCAATGTGGGATGGATTTGCACCCCTAGAGTACATAGAAGCACCTCGGCATCCAGTCACTGGTGCAAGGCTTTTGAGGATCCCCTGTAGTTCGCGGCCCGTTCTTCTTTGAAGGACAGCTCAAGATCAGTAAAACAGGATAGAAGGCATCTGCGTGGGAGTTTTCTACTATTGCAACATATCTCAACTAAATACCGGTCTAACACAGGCATGCTAACCTAAACCATTTGGTTGTAGCGCTGGCTGTCTGACGTCGCTGTTCTGCTGGATGGGGAACCTCCATCCCAGATGCAAGAGTGTTGCAGCCTCTTACTGATTGTCCCATTAGGATTGGTCAGCATGTAGTGTCATTCATTTTCCTATTGCATTCGGTCTTATTAGTCTCGCCACTTGCATGTTGGCTGTCGCCCCTACGTGGTTTGTAGTAAACTAAAAACAGATAAGTGGAGCATAGGAACTAAATGCTGCTTCTCCAGAGACGGAGGAGCAGCATTTAGTTCCTATGCTCCACTTATCTGGAACAAACTTCCAGAAAACTGTAAAAGTGCAGAAAGCCTGAGTTCTTTTAAATCAAGATTAAAAACACATTTGTTTAAAATTGCCTTTGACTGCTCTAGTTAAACTGTTCTACTGTTTTTAATGTTCTTTTTTGTTTCTACATTCTATACTTGTTTTTATGCTGTTTTATTTTCCTATATTTTAATCATGTAAAGCACTTTGCATTGTCTCTGTACTGTATTGTGCTATATAAATAAATTTGCCTTGCCTTGCCTCTTGTGGTTTTCTTTCAGCTGAAATCATCTTCTCGCCGGCCAGGTTAGTGGCAAAGCACAAATGATAGCTGACCTGTCAGTAGATTCCTTCACCTGAGACGCGATGCTACGCAGCTCCTCCAGTGCCACCAAGGATCTCTTAGCACGTTGCTTTGATAATAAAGATTAATATTGAAAAGATCCATGGTTATGACTAGTAGGATGATTTTCCTGACCAGACATAGCACGTTGCTTCCCTTTGTCTGAAAGAAATGTAATAATAATACCAATAAACATTATGATATTGCCTTTATCCCAACACTGTGTTGTACATTTTCAAAGATCGACAAAGCTTGAAATATTCTTTTAGAATTTAACCTGTTTGCCGTGTTTCCTGGTCTTCACAATGTTCTCTGACAACCCTCTGAGGGCTTCACAAGGCAGCCGTAATAATACTGACAATAACTTATTCGCAGTTGAACCATGTTTACTATTTTATTTTCGGGTATCAGAGTAAAGGGACTAAATATGAATGCACGGCACACTTTTTAGATTGATTTTTGTTTAAAAAGCCATTCAATCATCTATCCTCTTCCTTCCAGCTCACATTCAGGCACTATTCTTGGTTATGTTAAAGCAGACCGGTACATTTTACTAAAAAAAAAAAAAAAAGCTAATGAAAACTAGCTCCATCTAAACCTATTCCAAAAATTAGCATCGGATGCAATCAAAGTTTGTTCTTGGATTTCCGCGGTGCCGCTTCAGGCAGTTTGTGTGTAGCTGCAAACTGTCCGTGCTGCACTGCGGAGATATTGATGTCTTAATACAATAAAAAGCAAAATAAACATTATTATCCTGATCGTTATAATTATCTTCAGCCCAGAGGCTCAAACTGAATTATTCATAGAGCGCCTAATTAAATGGGTAGACCAGGCTGTGTGCGCAGATACAAGTGCTTGGCAGTATGTGAATCTGCCGCCTGTCGTCCTTTGGACAGTAGCATTAAATGAGAGTAAATATTCAATCAGCGAGCGACTCAAAGAGGAAGAGATGATGCTGTGACAGAAACAGACGGGGGAGAGGGAGAGCAGATTACACACGCGTCTCCGTTTTGCCCTTCACTGTGAGTCCCCGTCAAAAAAGAAGAAAGACAGGCAGCTGTTTAGTGTAGCAGAACCACCACGCTTTTGTTTTTTTGTTTTTTTATTGCACGCTTCTTACATTTAACAGCTGGGATAATGGGCAACTAGTCACCGCACTTCACAGAATACCTCATGAGGACCTACAGCAACATCCGCACACACACAATCACACAGATACAAGTGCATATTACGAAGCAGAGCGTAATAAATCTAACACAGTCAATAGCGAAGTCAAGGCTGCAGTAGTTAAGTGATGCCAAGGCTGACAGATATTACTTCTCCCTCGCTGTGATCACTGCAACAACGGCTGCACTGAATGAAGCGCTTCTTTTTGCTTTTGCCACTGAGGAAATGAGAAGAAACCTTTGATAAAGTCGGAGTAAAAATACACACATTCGTGGATAAACAGGAGTCAGTTGGTAACAAGGCGTCCCTGTATGCCAGTTGTTTTGTTTTTTAAAAAAAAAGGACATAAAAGCATTTTTAACACCGCCATTAAAGGTTTGGTGCTGCAGCTGCTGCAAGATCCAGGGCTCAAAGAACCGGCCGAGGCCTTTCTTCTTGGAGTTTGGATGTTCTTGTCCTGCTTGTGTGGGTTCTTCCCCCTACAGTGAATAATAAACAATACCAGTCAAAGGTTTGGACTCACCCTCTCATTCAATGGTTTGTCTTTATTTGTATCTGTACTTCTTTGGAACTCCTTTGGGAAAACCATTTTAGGTGACTAACCTCATGAAGCTCATTGAGAGAATGCCAGGATTGACCTAATCTGTAATCAAAGGACTGCTGTTTACTGGACGTTTTGATTTATTTCACTATTTTGTGTTTGAGCACAATTCCATATACCTCTTAGTCATAGTTTTGATGTCTTCACTATCTGTAATGTAGAAAGTCATATAAATAAGGAAACCCAATTGAATGGCAAAGGTGAGTCCAGACTTTTGACTGGCAGTGTACATTGAAAGTTAATGGGCTTCTTTAAATTGCCTTTAGGAAGGAGTTTATATGTGCATGGTTGTCTGCTTTTCTGTCACCCAGCCCCCTTTTAATTTCCTCATTATCACAGAAATGCCCCGCATATGGCAGCAATCTTGGTTCTTCCCAGTCACAAATTGACGCTTTTGTTGATGGTGTCACTTCCTTATTGCGTTTTGCACTACACAATGTAGCCCCCCTGGTTTAATTTAGAGATGCATTCTTTGAAGCACAATGTTAGGAAATTGGAGAGAAAATGGAGCTCTACACGCCGTGAGCATTCCTACCTAAGCCGGAAAAACAGTCTTCTATTGCATAAAAAGACCCTCTGAGAGCAGCATATTTTATGGGGTTTAACTTTATGTAATATAAACATGTTTTTAATGCATTTATCATTTTAAATACAAGTGTGACTAAAAAGGAAGAGCAACTAAATAAAATAACATTTTTAGATCACATATATGAAATTCATATCAAATAGATAAAATTGAATTGAATTAGATGTGGGCTCCACAGTGGCACATTGGGTCGTGCTGTTATCTTGCAGCAAGAAGGTCCTGGGTTTGAGTCTGACCCTGGGTTTTTCTGCATGGAGTTTGCATGTTCTCCCTGTGCATGCATGGGTTCTCTCCGGGTACTCCGGCTTCCTCCCACACTCCAAAAACATGACTGTTAGGTTAATTGGCTTCTCCAAATTGTCCTTAGGTGTGAGTGTGCGTGAATGGTTGTTTGTCTCTGTGTTGCCCTGTGATAGACTGGCAACCTGTCCAGGGTGTACCCCGCCTCTCTCCCATTGACAGCTGGAGATAGGCACCAGCACCCCTCGCGACTCCAAGAGGGATAAACATGTAAGAAAATGGATGAATTAGATGCAGCTCACTGGAGGGTTGTGCAATTTTTTTCTCCAATTTGCACTATTTGTTGCTATTTAAACTTTAAACTTTTTGTTCTTTTTTCGTCATAGTAGGTACACCTGGTCTGGCGTTCTGTTAGCTGTGACATCATCCAGGGGAGGCAGATTGTCCGCTCTACAACATAGAAAGGATTCCTGGATCACTGTGTGCTTCTGGTCTTGTTGTGTCTCTGTTCTGTCTTCTCTAACCCACAGTGGGTCGAGGCAGATGGCCGTTCACACTGGGCCTGGTTCTGCTGGAGGTTTTCCTCTCCACTGTCGCTTCATGCATGCTCAGTATGAGGGATTGCTGCAAAGCCATCAACAATCCAGATGTGGCTGTGGCTCTATGCTTTTTCAGGAGGAGTGAATGCTGCTTGTCAAGACTCAATGAAATCTGCTGGGTTTTCCTTAGATAGGAAACTTTTTGACCAATCTGCCTGGATTATTTGATTCAATTTGACTTTGTAAAGTGCCTTGAGATGACATGTGTTGTGAATTAGAACTATATAAATAAAATTTAATTGAGTTGAGATAAAAGGACTTGCAACCTGTCTGTTGAGGCACCTCAGTTCTCGCCCTTCGACTGCTGCTGAGAGGCATCTCTCCATCGAGTACCCAGAACGGATGGGCGAGTTTGGACGATGAATGGGAGTTTCTTCTGACTGGAAGTTATATTGATGTTTTGCTGTGGCCAGGCCAGAGTCCCAAGGTAAATCTGAGGGAGGGAGCTGCAGATTAGGGTGATTGCAAGGAGGCCTTCCAGCCTCAAACACTTGGAGTTCATCAAGATATCAAGCATCCAGAAAGCTGGACAGCAAATATAAAAAGTGTTTGATTGCATTAATGCCAATGAAATAGTTTCCTTTGATTAATGAGAAAAATCTAAATCATTTAATTTTACTTCTGGTACATTGCTTTGCTTTTTTGTTGATACATTCCTCTCTTATTTCCCATCAGAAACAAACCTCTTGTTTGAAAAAAATATATATAGTAATTTTAAATCTAATTCTGCCGGGCTTATGAATTATTTTTGACTTAACTCTAATTCAATCAAGTCAGATCCCTTTTAATCACCCCAAAGGGGGAATTTAAGAACAATTTCTGATTAGATAACATTTGCGTTAGCTATTCATTTATTTATGTGCTTCATGTTGTAGTAGGTGTGTATTGCATCAGTTTAGCTTTAATCACAAAAAATAATGTGCAAACATGCACTGCTTAAACGAGGATAAAGCTTCAAAAATAGATATCCATAACGTGCATATTTCTGTTCTGATCACCCATACAGTAACATAAATGCAACCACAGGCCTCCGTCTACTTACTTCAAACATCTGCCTCTCAATTTCCTTTCTTTCTCCCTTCACGTCGACAAACTGTCCACTCTGCATCTGCTTCAGTCATCGTTCTCCCTCGGATATTTGACGAAGAGCCGCATATGTTCTCGTACCGGCAAATTGCCGACTGGCCGACAGGCGTGGTCTGCATACTGCGGTAATGTAACAGCCTATTTCCTTTATTATGCATTAGCACCGGGGCTGCTTTTTCATTGTGTTCTAATGACATTTGGTTGGGTCCACTAATCAGCCTCATGGGACCCCTGCTGACTCACCGAACTTATTACGCAGACACAAACACACACACACACACTACACATTCTGGGTATATTTATGTCTTGCTTCCATGATAAATATGGATTGAATGTATGCTGCCTGGATGAAAACACATTTTCATGCTAATATATACAAAGCGGAATGAAGTATGTTTATTGTGAAATGTAAATATTCTCTAAAGAAAAGTTTGGAGCTTTTTTTTTTTTTTATAAAAATAAAAAAAAGGCACACTTGCACTGCAGTTGACTCAAACTTTAGCACCGGTGCTTAATAGCCTTTCTGCATGAGAAATATGATGCTAACGCCGCCAAAGGATCAATATATGGAGACGCTTCTGAGCAGACCTCGGCAGCCAGACAGAAGACAAAGAATGCAAAACAGCAATCAAAGACGAAGAGGAAGAGATTACATAAGACTGACTCTTATGTAGCACATAACAACAATGCACATGATTAATTGATCCCTCTGCAGAGTCTGACGAACTCACACAGCATCTGACAGCAAACAGCAGTCCTTCAAGCACGCACGCTCACAGATGAAAAGACAAAGCAACAGAGCAAAGAGTGTGTGGCAGAAGAATAATAAACTCCACAGAAGACGATCCCAAGTCTCCTGACTGCCACAGTGAATCATGGCGGCGTAATATGGCCCAGATATGCTATAATTCAGATTATTATGGCAAAAAAAAAAAAAAAAAAAAAACAGGAACAGAAGGCCTCACTGAGTTACGCCCTGGATGTTGTGAGAACTGCTTTCATCTGTCACACTCCTTGTTTTATGCGTTTCCTGTTCTCTTGGTTTTTGTACTCCTGCGATGCTACCTGGGGTCCGCTTTAATGCTTACTTTCCACTCCAATGATGATGACTGCCAGTTGCGTCATTCAGTGATACCTGTAACACTGGGGAGGGGGTTCAGCTTGTTTCTAGATGCCCTGTAGACCTGGCTGAAGTCCATCTAAACTGAAAAATGTTTTTTTTACACTATTTCCCCTTAAAACATAATATTATTTACATATTTTGGTTTTAATACATTACACTACAAATGATGCCACATTTGAAAATGTAGAATCATCTTGCCGTCTTCAAGTCCACTCAATTTCTAGTTTGTTTGATTGAAAGTCAAAGTTGTGCTGTAATAGGAAACCCGTTTTTTTTTTTTTTTCAGAAACAATTGAGCCTTCTTGAAATTACACTGTGATTCATGGTTGGGTCGGGAGCGCCCTACTGTTTTGTGTGTGGGGGTTCTCCCCAGCTACTCCGGAGATGTCCAAAGAAGTCCAAAGATATCCGTGTTAGGTAAATTGGTCTCAGGTATGAATGTGCATAAGCATTGTTGTTTGTTGTGTTTCTCTGTGATGGATCAGCAATCTGCCCAGGCTGGACCTCACCTCTCACCCAATGACCGCTGGATATAGGCACCAGCCCCTGGTTGGGAAAGCAGCTAAACATGGATTGATGGATGGATGGATGGATGGATGGGGTGAGGCATGGGCCTGTTTTAAACCCTTAAATGTGACGTTCTGTGGTGTTTCCTACTAGAAACACTGCAGGAGTTAAAACAAAAATGTGGAACATGATCTTGTCGTTCCAATTTAAAACAGGAAGGGTGAAAACGTTATCTATGAAATTTGATACTTAACTAAAAATATTGAATAAACACCCACTAAATGCAGTTGTAGTGGTAGTAGTAGTATGTAGATGCTTACAGAATATCATATTTTTCTTTGTTCTGGTGTTTACCGCACAGCTGCAATATAGCGAGCTTTGATTGGCTGGTGAAGGAATTTTCAAAGTAATGTGAGAATGTTTTTTTTGCCACTGTTGCTAAATCCTGAATTTACTGGGATTGTTTGAATTAAATGCTAAAGGCCCAATCACAGCCTGACCTGTAGAATCTAAGTTATCCCTCTGGCAGAACCTCTCTGACAACATGAAGCAGGTAAAACAATCTCAAAATGCAGCATGTCACGCTCCAATCTACAAGCAATTAAAGAACTGAGGAGAAGCAAATTCAGGGACATCTACCGGCCTGTGAAGGGTTACAAAACCTTTTAAAAAAATTTCCCTCAGTAGCAAATGATCTATAGCTGAATTAAAACAAACTAGAGTGGGTGTCACAAAAGAGTCATTTCCAGTTATCACAAATGCTTGATGGTAGAGGTCACCATCAGCGGCGGCATAATAAAATATTAGCTTTTAGGGGACAGTATCAGTTTTGGGGGGATTTGTTTTATTCCTAAACAAATCCTGGTTTATTCTTTAAAAAAAGCAGCAATTTGCACTTTGTGAGGTCGTCCTTGTCTATTTAAACTTGCACTTGGACACATTGTCCGAGTTTTATTTTCTTTTTGAACTTTTCCACTATGACAAAATACTGTTCATAGTTTCAATAAAGTACAGCTAATATAAGGTCATAATCTTGAATCAGTGGCTTGTATTTAGGGGGAAAAAAAGACTAAGATTGAAAAGAAAAAGAAGGACATCTAACTAAATTACAAAGCCAAAAAAAAAAAACCGTCTGGAGCCTTACAAAACAGAAAGCATGAAAAGACTTTTATTTTTAGGTCAGAAGGGCTTTGTAAAAAAAAAGAGCTGCATTAAGATTCATTTTTCTTACTTATCATCATTATTCTCCTGATCATATTCAAACTTTACAGCCTATTATGTGATCCACTTTTCGTAATAATCTTTTTTCATAGAGTTATAATAGTTAAAGATGACTAAAGAGTAATTATTTTTTGCATTTGAATGTCTTCTGTCCCCGTTGCTGTTGCATCCTGTGGTAGCTTTCATCGAAAAGGAGCGCATTCATTACCCTAACTCTAGTTTTGGGCCGGTTACTTTGTAGCTCCTGCACAAACCTTCATAAAAGAGTGGGAGAAAAAAAAAAAAAGCCAAAGACACAAGAAAATCTACAAACATGTACAAATGTACAAACATCCCTACAAACAGCCCCGAGGTAGACCAGCGTAAAAAAAAAAAAAAAAAAATGAGGCTGCTTGAATGCAGAAGCGTGGTCTCCAGAGAGACCCTGTGATTGGGTTTACAGTCGCAACCTTGGGGGGGGCGCAGAAAGGTGGAGAACGGAGCCGTGTAGGTTTGTGCGGGGCACCCGAGGCCACCGGCTTTATTGTTTCAGGGCTGGGTGTATTGTTTCGACCCCGAACACAGCCGTCAGATGACCTCTACATGAATGCGGGAGAAAAAGAGAGAGAGAAAAAAAACATGTTTGCACAGTAGAAGCTTTGCTGCATCGTTCTGTTATCACTTAGAGAAAATATGTCACCGTGAGGGTGGCTTCGCACACACGAGGAGCAACAAGGACATATCTTGTATTAAACATTTTTTAAGGTTTCACTTGTCCTGCGGCTGGTAATTGTCTTCCCACACTGCAAAAAGGGAACTCAAAGTATGTAAATTTTTCTTGAAATTTGTGTATTTTTCCTTGATTTGGGCAGTTAAATAAGACAATTTGCCAATGGAATAAGATTTTTGCACTTAAAATAAGAACAATTCAACTCCATCATCTTATTTCAAGTGCAGCATATCTAATTATCTTATTTTAGGGGTAAAAATACTCATTCCATTGGCAAATGGTCCTATTTAGGTGTTCAAATCAAGGAAATATATACTGATTTCAAGAAAATTGTACTTATTTTAAGTTCCCTTTTTGCAGTGCAAAACTCATGGCCACCATCAGGACACTGTAATTGGGTCTCTTACCGCAAACAGTTGGTACTGGGCCACTCATTGGTTAATATTATATTAATGCAAGTTATAGCTTGTAATTAGCTTGTGAGATGGATAGATGCTCAGAAAATGCGAGATAATGTAAGAGCCGGACTTATGAGGCTCCAAGCTGTCTGTCTGCAGCCGGAACGCAAAAAGTTCAAGCTTAGTTAATGTCAGAGTCTTGAGTAAATTTATTGGATCTGCTGGGAGTGCTTCATTAATCCTCCCGGGTCTTCCCTTATTTATATGCCAAGCGTAGACAGAAATTTAGAAAAATTAACATATTGTTTTTATTTTTTTTCTAAACTCCTGTTCAGCATTCATCTGTTGCTGTCATGGTGTGGCTGAAAATGGACCCAAGAGCAGAGACGGCCTGGCGTGAAAACAAAATACTTTAATAGCGATTAAAGGAAACGTACAGCGGGAAGAGCAGGTTGGGAGAGAACCAGGCGCTGGAATTGAGTAGCAGACAGAATATGAGACAATCAGAGAAGTTGAGGAGCAGCTGTGGTAGAATGAACGCAGGATAGCTGAGGGAGAGAGAGTAATTAACACTAATAAAGCTGAACTGATACAAAGAAACGGTCAAACGAAGCGGCAAAACTCTTAACAGAGCTGACTAAAATGTTCATAAATTCACAAGAACAGAACCCAAGAAGAAACAAAGTGTGTGTGTGAACAGACAAATACCGTGACAATTCAGTTTTCAGGCAACATTAGGGCAAGACCTTAGAAAACATACACAGGAAGAAAATGGAGAAAGCAGAGATGGAGAACGTGCTGTTTCCTTGCCATAACTCACTATATGTGTCAGAGGTCAGTAGACCACCCTTTGGCTTTCTTTCTGCTATGTTATGCTGTCAACAGTGAAACTTTATGTAGACAAGCGTGTTCAATTCCATATTAAGATCAGTCAATGGAATTATATCATTATCTTTATATAAACTCTTAACAAGTTGTAAAAAAATATCTCAAGGATGATCAATGGAAATCAGCTCAATTCTGAAGAGGGGTAAGAGTTCTTTTTTATATGGGCCATTTGGGCCCATATAAAAAAGTGACTTAAACGACTGACAACCTAAGTACATTTTTTATAATAAGAATTAGAATTCCTTTATTGTCTCACAATGGGGAAATTTGGTTGTGACAGTGACAGTTATATGGGTTGTGAAATACAAAAAAAAAAAAAACGTGAAAAAGCGGACAGAGATGTATACATTTCTGTCTGTTTTCTATTGCTTTGAGCAGCCAATGGTGAGTTGGTGCCAACTACTATCCCATGAGAATAGGGAGACTGACTTACATTCTTGCATACTGCGGGACTGTAGTGCATTTTTTCACACCCCATAATTCTTGCAATTTAACTAACATGGTAATGGCTGAAGGAGGGGCTTCGCCCAGGGCCCTATTCATGCAAGGACCGCCACTGGTTCTGAGTGTCATAGCAAAAGGTGTAAATAATTAAGTACCTGTCATAATTAAATGTTTATGGGTTGTTTGTTTGTATTTTATTTTTTTTACAAATTTACAAACATGTCTGGAATCATGTTTTCATCTTGTTGTTTTGGGGAACTTTGAGTAGATTCATTTTAAAGGAAACTATACTCAAATTTACTTTACAACAAACTGTGGACAACATGAAGGGAAGTGAGAATATTCTGGTATCACTGCAGTTAAGGAACATGTGCTTCGATCCTAATAGGTATCCTATGATCCTCAGTGATGTTCTCATGTTCTTCATTATCATGCCCCCAATTACTTCTTTTTTTTTTTTTTCGTTATAACAGCATATTCCTTTTACTCTACTGTTGAATTACAAACCAGGAACTTTCCTCAAGCTTTCAACTCCATATAACCACCTGGTTCACACCATAAAATAACAAGAATAGTTAGAAAACAAGCACTGCTGGTCTTGATTATCTGGTTTTCTGGTGCATCTCTGCCACTGAATTCAAATACCTCCTGAAGTTCGACGTACCTCCAGAGGAAACCGAACAAATACTCTGTCACCTATCGCTCACCTAGTTTTTAAACGGGCATACAATGTCTTATCTGCCAGTTCCTCAAATCTCATTCCTGTCAGATATTTTGAAGAAAATTTTCTTTATTCAGGTAAATACTTTTTAGCCAGGAATTGTTTGCTTGTGGGGTTTCAGTCCACATATAAAACTCTCTCTGGAAATATTGTCATCCCTGTGCTTTTATATTTGATTGCTGCATTTGGTCCTGCTGATTGCAGTGCCCGTATTTTGCATCTTAAGCAATGTGTGGATATCAAAAGTGCAGCTTTGGACTGGTTTCAATCTTATCTAGCAGACATCTGGTAAAGGTGGTTTTATTTATTTTTTGTTCGATGGCACAGGGTTCAATTGTAGACCTTCCCTTTATATTCTTCCTGTTGGGCTTAAGTCAAAGGAAAATGTTAGATGTTCTTTAAAGCCTATGCAGATGACTGTCAGATTTACATCACATTAGACAGAAATATCATCAAGCATTAACAAAAAGGAAACCGTGGATATCCTGTTTAGTCCAAGAAGCATTCCTGATCCTTCTGCACTGAATATTTTCCCTCTGATCACTTACAGGAAAAAAAAGAGAGAAGATATTATGAACAATGGTTTGAAATTTAAGAAGCTAATCAGTGCTGTTGTTCAATAAGATGTTTTTCCGACACATGAAACTAGTTTTTACCATTCCAGATTTTGAAAAGGCGAGCCATGCATTCATTAGAGATTCAATTCAATTCAATTCAATTTTATTTATATAGCGCCAAATCATGAAACATGTCATCTCAAGGCACTTTACAAAGTCAAGTTCAATCATATTATACAAATTGGTCAAAAATGTCCTATATAAGGAAACCAGTTGATTGCATCAAGTCTTGACAAGCAGCATTCACTCCTGGGGAAGCGTAGAGCCACAGGGAGAGTCGTCTGCATTGATGATGGCTTTGCAGCAATCCCTCATACTGAGCAAGCATGAAGCGACAGTGGGAAGAAAAACTCCCCATTAACGGGAAGGAAAACCTCCAGCAGAACCAGAACCAGGCTCAGTATGAACGGTCATCTGCCTCGACCGACTGGGGTTACAGAAGACAGAGCAAGAGAGACAAAAAGCACAGAAGCACACATTGATCTAGTATTCTGTTCTACATTAGATGGTGATAGCGGGTGATCTGTCTTCCCTGGATGATGTCACAGTTAACAGAACGCCAGACCAGGTGTACCTACTATGAAGAAAAAAGAGAGAGAACAGAAAGTTAAAGCAGAAATGACAACACATAATGCATAATTGAAGAACAGTAGAACTCTATAGAGTGAGAAAATTAGACCCTGATGTCCTCCAGTAGCCTATGCCTATAGCAGTAAAACTATAAAGGTAGCTCAGAGTAGCATGAGCCACTCTAGTTATAAGCTTTGTCAAAAAGGAAAGTTTTAAGATTAGTCTTAAAAGTAGACAAAATCAAATTCAATCAGATTATGCAGATTGGGTCAAATTATACAGATTGGTCAAAAACATTTCTTATCTAAGGGAACCCAGCAGATTGCATCGAGTCTTAACAAGCAGCATTCACTCCTCCTGAAAGAGCGTAGAGCTACAGGGACAGTCGTCTGCATTGTTGATGGCTTTACAGCAATCCCTCATACTGAGCATGCATGAAGCGACAGTGGAAAGAAAATGTTCTGTATAGCTCTCCATGTCTGCAGTTGTTCTGAAATGCTGCTGGTTGCCTTTTTAACCCTAGCACAGACAAATGAACATAATTCATGTTTCACAACTCTGCTCTCTATGGGCAACTTATGTACTACAAGGTTGGTTCCAGAGTTTTTCAGGTGTACAAATTAAATGTCTGAAGGGCTAATAAGTATCTGGCTTATGTCCCATCACGTTTTCTCTATCTGCTGGTCAGTTGACCGTAGTTCTTATTTGAGACTGAGCTTTTGCCGTCCTAGCACCCAAATCATGGAAAACTTCCCGTCAGATATCATAAAGGACACTTTTCGTCCTGTTTTCGACTTTGCTTTAAAATTCCCTTTTGTTTTCTCTGGCTTTTATTATAAAAATAAATACATTTTTCTTTGCCGCAGAGCATTTACTGTCTACTTCACATATCATCAGTCGTCTGAGTCGTGATTTCCAGTGCAAAAATTCTCCATTCTTAAACTTTACTTTGCCTGTTAATGCATTAAGGTTACAGAAACAAACTTCTTGAACAAGAATAAGTCAGGAAATGGCTGCAAGAAAAAAAAAACAGCTCAGCTAAACTTCCCCATCTTTACATTCAGAGGACCTACATTTATCTTGCCACCCCGTATATTGAGTAGGATGGTAGAGGAGGTTAAAAATAAATATACATTGTTAGAGCTGCAGTACATTTTTTCCTTGCGAGATGTTTTTTGTTAAAGCATCGGGAGCATTGTAGGTTCACTGTGATTCATCGCCGTTGGCTTTATTTCTTCTCAAATTTGTTATGCATTTGCAAGTATTAGGTGCATAGCCCGACATACCAATGCACCTTATTTTTCAGCAAAATCACAAATCTTAACCTCCGTTAAAGCTCTTTTTTTTTTTTTTTTTTACATTTCAGAGCAAACATGTTTTGTTACAAAAAATACAGACCTTGAGTTTACGTTCAAACACGGGGTCCGACAAAGTCAAGGAAATCTCTCCTCTGCCGTCTCCGAAATGCCCTTTTTTTTTTTTTTCTTTTTTTTTGGCTCACAAAGTCACACAGAGCTAATCTAATATTAGTTCTGCTCAATGGAGATAGATGACCTTTGAAGTCAAGGTACTTTTAAAATGTGCCACCGCCTGAACAACTAATCGTGTGTGTGAGGTCTAAGCAGTGAGCTCAGAGAGCTTCATTGGCTACTTAATGGGGGCTGTTTTATCAAATTTGCTCCCCACCCTCTTAATTCCCTTTGTCGTTTTTTTTTTTTTTTTTCCAGAGAATTTCCATATTCGACGGAGGTGGGAGCTAGATAGCATGCAGTCAGAGCACGTTTGTGTGTGTGTGTGTGGGGGGGGGGGGGGGGGTGTACAGCCTCTAAAAGGGGGGTGTACAGACAATGGCGTTTGCCGCTGGCTTGCTCACAAACACAACCAAGCAGTGTGCCCTGCTAGAGAGAGAGAGCCGAGAGAGAAAAGACACTCCAGCTGGGGCCCGGTGACAGGCCTCGCAGATGCCCAGGTGGCGTAGGAAAAAACCCTGGAGCTACGCCCGGACTGGCACCGGCAGGGAAGGTGCGCAGGCGCGACCTAAGAGAAAACAATTAGCGCCGCGCGCATATAGAAAGGCATTCATCTGCATGGGATCTGCACGCACCTTTCAGGACTCGCGTTCCCACCGACTGACACAAAAAAGGCACGCTCGCTCTCTCTCCCCACCTTCTCGCAATTAACACTGCTCCCATTGCTGCGGGCACAAGAGGAAATGAGTTTTTTTTTTTTTTTGGGTGTTTTTGTAACCATGTGAATGTGCGCGGGAGGCAAAGAGAGTTGTAAGAGGGATTAAGGAGGAGGTGGGTGGAAGGTTATGGTTGGCGGAGGAAATATAATGTGTGGCGTGGAGCTGCGTACTCAGGGCGACGGGGTAATGACGGCGCGTCGGATCCGCGTGCGTCCCCCATACCCCTTTTTCCCCGACTCCGAGTATCATGTTTCGGAGGCTGCAGTTCATTCCTTGTCTGTCTGATTGTGTTGTTGTGCAGTCATGGCTAATTACCCTGATAGTCTGTTGACAGCGCTGAGACAATTAAACAGCCAAATGGAAAACAGGAGGGGGAACTTGTCTGAGATGTCCTCTCCGAGAGAGTCGAGCGAAAGGGAACGATTCATCTCCAACATGTGTTTATAATAGGAAATCATTTGCAGGGGTAAAGGAATGGAGTTTGTTTAGCTAATCGTAAGATGCCTGCTCTGATGTTGGCGGCGGAGTTCGAAGCAATTAGAGGGGGGGGGGGTTTTGTTTGTTTTTGCCATTAAGACATCTCCATGTATACACATTAGGAGGGGAAGAGAGACGATAATGACAACATAATGGGCGAAACCTCTGGAAGATCCGCCGCTGCAGACCGCGGCACGGATTCGACGAACCCCCCCCGACCTTTTTAAACGCGACAACAGTCGGAAAGCAAAAAAAAAAAATGCACAGTGAGCCATTCGGTCGGTTTAGAAATGTTCAACAAAGGCTAGAATGGCTGCATTCTTAGCTGAACATCTGTTTGTTATCCATCACACATGTGGTACCCAAAGCAAAAAATGTGTAATAGGCCTCAAAATAAATAGTTTTTCTTACATCATTAGTAGAATCTCATGCTGAAGATTCACATATAAAAGTTCACAAGGTTTTAGCACGCAGAAAGGCCGCTCTTTGACCATTCTTCTTTGCACAATTGCTTTAGACCTCTCTTCACTTCGCTTCAAAGATGTTCTACTTGATCTAGGTCTGGGAGCAGCCTTCGAAGAAAGTTGTTTTCACTTCTAGGGAAGCCTTTCTATGTGGAGGTGGAGAGATGTTTGGATCATTCTCCTGCAGACACAGTGACATCCTATTTTGCCATATTTTACCGGAGTATGAACTCCAGCAAGGTTCCTCGGGTCTTTGGAAGCGAAACAGGCCCACCGTGTCAGTTTCTCTTCCGTACTTAAAACTTGAAAGAGCTGGCTGATTCATTTTAAGAGTTCCTTATGCAACAAGCCTTGGACTCTAACAAGGTTCCCCGGGCCTTCTGGATGGGAAACAGACCCACATCATCTCAGATCACTGACAGTGCTTAACAGTGGGATGCTTCTCCACATATTCGGTCTTTGTTTCACACCAATCTCACCTTAAGGGTTTGTTGTTAATTTTATGCTTACGTTTGAGACGTATCTGTATTATTTTTGTTCAGTTTTTTCATTACTTTATTTAGTAGCAGTATGTTCAATAGCTATTTCAAGTGAAGAAACTTAAAGCAGACCAAAGTATAACATTTAGGGGTTTGAGGGTGGGCACTGCTGCAGTGCATTAAATTACATCACTGTTGTCTAAGACAGAGAGAAAATTATTTTTCTTGTGAAGAGGTAAATGCTGGACTTATGTCTACAAGAAAAGATATTTTTTTTTTGTCTTAGTTCAGATGAAAACATCTATATGGGTTTAATATGCAGAGATGCCGTGATGTTTGTAATCTGACGCGCTGGAAGCAGGAAGCAGAGGTTGCAAACTAGCATGGACCACATGTCTGACAAAAATAAGGAGATGTTTCCAGGAATATTTCACTATCGGGCAAGTCGTAGTTGTTCTGTTATGTCAACTAGCATTGGAGACGTCACATGCTGTCCGCAGGCTTCCAGCCATGTTTTCGTATTTTTGGCCTATCCGGGAAGATGGCGACAGCAGGCAACAAAGTCCAGCAGCTCCCAGTTTGGGGGGAGGAATTGAACCTTCTTTCTTTTTTTCTTTCCTTTTTTTCCCCCCTAGGTTCATTATCGTAAATTCCCTTTTGTTAAAAATAGCAAATTTGATTAAACCAAGATTATTCAAATGGACTTTGTAATTGCTGTAGTTGCAGAGTGTCAATGTGACTTGAATTTGTTTAGTGGTTTAGAGTTGTTCATAACCAAACATCTTCAAAATTAAAAAAATGTCTTATTGATCTGGAGCCAATGAGTCAATCCTAGTACGCTAACTAACATCACGCTAAGCACGTTAGCATTCGCATGTTTCGAATTAGCTTCAAGAAAAACAAAACACTGCCGTTTAACTACAAGTAGTAGTTAAACGGCAGTTTATGTTATGTTAAAAAAAACAGTGTCACTGTTTGTTTGCTTTTTGGCTAGACCCGTGCTTCTACACGGACTTTTTGAAGTGACCTGGAAGACAGCAGTTCTGTAGGTCAAAGGTCAAAACTCGTTCTCGTTGATTACTTTCTCGTTGTTGCTTGTAAGGGTTTCTCTTGCATATGTTACCATGATGAAATAAAGTATTTCAGAGTCATTCAATAGTATTGACACACTTTAATAGCAACGTTAAGCAATTTAAATGATGCATATTTTTACTCAAACAGAAAAATGGTTTAAATCTTCCAGCAGTGTTTTGATTTCAATGTGAAAGTTCTTGTGCTGTGAAGTATTATCTGTCTCCTTACAGATTTTTTTTCTGTTTGTACTTTTTATCACACTTAAAGACTTCAGATCATCCAACAAACTATAAAATTTGACCAAGATAAACTGAATAAATACAAAGAACTGTTTTCAAATGATTGCGTTTATTAAGGGGGGGGAAAACTATCCAAACCAACCTATGAAAAAAGCCACCCCTCCTCATTAAGTCATAACATAACCGTGAATAACCATCTTGTAAAAAAAAAAAATAAAAAAAAAAAAAAAAAAAATAACTACAAGTAGGGCAGTAGGGTAATAAGAAGAAGCTAAATTCATGTAGCATCTTTTCCCACATTTATGCAATTCATTTAAAAAAATGCCTCAACTTATGCTTTTCACAGCTCTGGGTCAGTCGTCAAATGAGCCAACTACAAACTGAGTCTCTTAGCATTACTTCTAAGCTTTGTTTTCCCAAAGTATTGCAGAAGAACAAAAGTCGTGTATTTTATACGAAGTGCATGAAAGAGCGAATGAGAAAAGCTGTCAAGTAGATTGTGGATCCTTAACAAGATTTAAATACACTCAATATCTACGGATGATATACTGTTGGGTGGTATACGGTTGATCTTTGCTGTTGTATTTTATTGTTTTGCGAGCTGGCTTTCTAAATATAAAGAACCCCCAGGTTACAGTGCATCTCCCGCTTAATCACATTTAGAAGCCAATATTTCTGAAATAACACAAAAACTTAAATCACATTTCTTGCATCTGCAGCTTGCATATATAATCTTTCTAAGCCTGTTCTGCACTAGAGAGCCCTGCATAAATATAAGGCCTGCCCCACAGATGATAGCATCATCCATTATGTACACATGCTACATACAAATGAAATTAGCATAAACATGATTAGGGCATTAAAAGGTTTGGGGGGGGGGGGGTTACTGTTATTTGTGGGCGGGGAGGTTAAGCTGGGAAAAAAAAAAAAGTCGGTTTACTGATGAATTATTGGATTTTAATACAGAGAAATTTTAAAATATGATTATAACAAATACAAGTCAGCTGTAAATAGCGTGTGCTGTCTGCCTAACCATTATTTCATCCTTGAGAGTGAATAAATTGCAAGTATTCACACAAAGAGCTTATGGTTTGTCATAAAAAAAATAAAAAATAAAAGAAATCTCTTCACTGCCTACTCCTCCAAGCAGTACAAGAAATCCAGACTGATTTTAGAGCCAGTGTTTCAGATGAATACAAATGTTCTCAGACGACTCCAACATCTTCCAAATGTATTAAAATCTCCCCGTGATGTGCGCTCAGCTGATCCCCCGGGGTTAGGGCTGGGGACGGATTATGGACCGGGACTTCAGGGGAGGGGTTGGGTTGGGCGAGACGGTGGCTGTACAGTTGGCAGAGTTGTTCTCTGCCTCGTGGCCAAGCTGGAGGGTCCATGCTGGCACGAGGTGTGCTGGCAGACCCCGGCCCCTGTCTGACACCACCAGCACAGCAGGTCTCCTCTGGACATCCTTCACACCCGTCGCAAAGCGTTTCCCTCCTCCTTGTTTCATCCTGGAATACAGCTGCTCTTCCAGCCTAACGCCCCCTAACGTCCCTTTTATTCTCTTCCTTTGCACCGTTTCTTATCCATCGTCTCTTCTTTGCGTGACGTCACGCTCAACACACACCCGGCAGCCGATATTCAAATGTTATATACTTAATTACAGTCAAATTTATTAAAATTCAACCTTTTATTGGAATTACTTGCACGGTGATTATTGGTCCACCTGGAGTTAGTGTTGTTGTTCAACCCATTGACATTTCAAAAGGTTGGAGCCTGCAAGAAGCTCCATCCTGTCTGCAGCCGGCAGAAAGACCCAGTGACAACCTGTTTAGCAATTTCTGGCAAAGTCTCATTCATTTTGAACTAAAATGCTCCTTATAAATAAATAAAGTAGGCATTCTATGAAGGTTTGCGACAGACCCACAGCATCCCAGAACCTCCGCCTTACTTTAACAGTGGTGCTTTTCCTCCATTGTTTCACTTCAAACCCACCTGGAGAGATTGTTGGTAAAACCAAAAAAAAAAAAAAAAACTCGGGCTCACCTATTTAATGCCATTTCTGTCTGAAAACTCTGTCGTCATCTGACCAAAGTAGTCGGTTTGAGTTAAAGTCCCAACAGAGTTTAAAACACTCCACACGGTTAAGAAAAGCCTTCTTTGTGCCATTCTTCCCTAACAGCTGGTTGGTATGCAGATTTCTAATTAATGCCTTTTTGCACCACTATTTTTGCACTATAAACATTCTTCTGCACACTTTTTTAAAAACTGTTTGTCCCCATGCCCTGTTACATTCTTATCACTGCTGCAAGGCAAGGCAAGGCAAGTTTATTTATATAGCACATTTCAGTACAAAGACAATGCAAAGTGCTTTACATGATTAAAATATAGCAAAATAAAACAGAATAAAAGCAAGTAGGAATAAAACGTAGATAGAAAAAAAGAACAAAAAAGTGGTGATTCAGTTAACTAGAACAGTTGAAGGCAATCCTAAACAAATGGTTTTTTTTTTAATCTTGATTTAAAGGAACTCAGGCTTTCCGCACCTTTACAATTTTCTGGAAGTTTGTTCCAGATAAGTGGAGCATAGGAACTAAATGCTGCACTTCATATTGTAATGTTATTTTATTTCAATTGCAGTCTCATTACATTGTCGTAAGCTGTAGGCGACGACATTTCGTTTTGTATGCACTCTATACATACAAAATGACAATCAAGTTTGTCTAAGTCTAAGATGTCTCTGCATGCAGGTGTCTAACCATTGTCTAACCTTGAGCTATGATGTGTGTTTTTTTTAACCTTTCTTGCCATCTATCGTGTGGTGGCAGGGTAAACTTGGGCCCTCATGCCGCCTTGTCTGTCACAGTTCCAGCTGTTATTATTGCTCTATCACTGCTCTAAATTATAATTGCTTATATGGCCTAGTTTAGATAAATAGCTGTTTTTTTCACTGTTTTTTTAACTTCTAAAGATTAACTTGGTTGTCCGTTATTTGAATGCCACGCTCTCATTTCATGTTTTGTAGGCTTGCTAATGGCTAACAAGCCCATTTTTGAATGAGAAGCAAACAAAAAAAGATTTCTTACACATTAAAAGTTTCTTGGAAAACATCAGTATTAGTAAGAAAAGTCACTTGCCTTTGTAGGAATTGTTTAGATACATAAAAAAATTATCTTTCAGTAATTTGTTTAGTAGACAATTATGTTTCCTCCCCTGAAAATCTGAATTATGTTGGAGGTGTGAGATCATGTCACAGTAATAAAAGATGAAGGTATGTGAAGGCCAGTAGGGGAGGAAGGGTGTTTATGTAAGTATGAATTTGGATGCCTAAGCCTTCATATTCAGGGATGTCGCTTGTCAATATCCCGTGCGTTTCTGGCTGGCATTTAAAACGGCAACAATAATTCACAAATAAACCATATAACCGAGCTGTAAAATCAGGAAACGCAGCCCTGCGCATAAAAATAAAACTTCACAGCACATTTTACAGGCTGCTTTCATGCAGCTGCGGTCAGAGAGGAACAGCAGACATATTGGCAGCGGATGACAATATTTGATATGTAATAAAAAAAATGCAATAATGTCACCACAGATCATATATCTTCCTAAATATAAGCAGGTATTTGCAACACTCTCATCTTCTGTGTGTTGGTTTCTGTTTGCCTACATGCAAAGTTTTTATGAAATCTCTACTGATATAATCTTGACTGTAGCTGTTTCCTTTATGGATTTATTAGCATCCTCCTCAGGAAATGTTTTTAAAAAAAAGTTTAAGATAACATTGAAAAGGTTTTTTTTATGTTGTTTTGTCTTTTTTCTGAAGCATTGCAAAGTTAAACATGTGTATTGTGATATTGTAATTGTTGAAAAGTCAATAATTTATTTTAAACTTTAAAAATGCTCCTCTGACAGTACACATGTGCCCCCTTACAGAGATTTTCTGTGGGTTTTTTTTTTGCTTCTTTTTTTCTTGTCTCACCTAAATGTTTTCAGTCATCATCAAGATCAGACAAAGATAAAATAAATGCAAGTTTTTAAATAATGATTTCATTTACTGAGGGAAAGATACCATTCAAACCAGCATGGTCCGCTGTGACAAGGTAATTGCCATTTAGAGATTGGCTCGCTGGATCAATACCCCCGTTGTGTGTGTAAACCAAATGCACCTGAGATCGAGGTCACACAAACTGGAGTCCTGACATTGTCTTTCAGGGTTTTCTGGGAAAGCGCTGAATTCACGGTTCCATCAGTAACGACATCCAGGTCCTTGAAATAGCAAACCAGCCCCAGATCATGACTCTACCACCTGTCCTGAGTTGTGATGTTCCTGCTGGGCCAAAACGCAGGCGGGATCTCGGACGCCACGTGATGAAAGTGAGGTTTTGACAGGAAAATGATACAAAAACAGACTGTGACAGGCAAAAACGTGTGTGGCACGGAGTCGGTGGGAGGAAGCGGCGAGTAGTAATAAGAGTAAAGGAGTTGAAATGCGGAGGGAGGTGTGGAGGAACAGAATAGGAGGGGGTGGGTGTTAACACACAGATGAGCTGAGGAGAGGAGAGTAATGTACTGAAGCGTGAAACACAGGAAGTGAAACAAACTGGACATAGAATACACCAGGAACAGGCTCCACTAACTAATCAACAAAAATAAGGAATAAAATATAAACTATCGCCTGAGGATAGGAAACTAAATGATCCAGGAACTTAAAGAACCGATCAAAACGTACACAGAGAGCAAATCAACAACTGGAGAGCGTGATGCCACCGCCATGTTTGATTGTTGTTGTGATGTGTCTTTTTGCTAAAATGCTGGACTAGTTTTTTTTCCACCAGGTGATGCACGTTCCACAGTCTTGACTCTTCTGTGATCTCCTGGATCAGTTGTTCATTTGCTGTTGGAGTATTTGGGTGGGCCCGTCCTGAACGTTCACCGCTACTCCACATCATTTCCGCATGCAGATGACGGCTCTCACGGTGCTTTGCTGTAACCCTGAAGTCTTAAAAATGGCTGTGCAACCTTTTCCTAACAACCCCCCCCCCCCCCCCCTTTATTGGCCATTAAATTCATTTATTTCATGCTTTAGTTTTTGCAATCTTCCAGCCTACGTCAACCCGCAACACTGGTTCTAATTAAGTGATTATTTTTCATTCTACAGATCTAGAAAAAAGACAGAAAGAGGAGGAATCGGTTAGGAGGGCATGCACTTTATAAAACTCTATGGATGTGGACAATGAAATAGAAAAGGATACTCTCTACTCTTTCCCATTTTGAAGAGGAGAAATCAAGCTCAGCGTCACATCGTATTAATAATGCAGGGTAATGGGAAATGATGGTTTCACATAACATATAACAGATTGTTGTAAAGTGTTTTCTTTTGATTGTCTCTAAATCATTTGAAGGTAAACTGATTTTTTTAATGTTTTTAATGACTCGCAGAATTAAAAATAAAGGATGAGAAGAAGAAACGCATCATGTGTTTAGTTTCTAACGTGGTCCACGTCCAGCCAGCAGACAGACAGACAGCAGGTCCTGGGTACGTCAGACCTGCTCCAACACAACGCTTTGTCCCTGGGAGGTGTGACTATGTGTTGTGATGCTAAAAAAAAAAAAAAAAAAACAAGCGGGGAGGGGGAAATTAGACTGAGAAAGCCTAAAAAAGAGAGAGCTTCACAATGCAACCAAAAGGTTCTCCAGCTCCACATCTGTGCAAAAGAGAAGTAAAAAATTAACCGTGAAGACACATTCTTTCTTTTGCTCTGTTTTCTCCCAAGTTGCAGCCCCCCCCCCTCCTCCACCTCCTCCCTGGGCTTTATTCACTCATGTATGAGCCCCCTGAAACCCAGCCTCTCCCTCTGCGCCTCTCTCCGTGGCAGATGGGCACTACGTGTGACAGCGGGGTCGTTGGGTCACATCCACATGGGGCAGGGCTCTCCTTTTGTCCGCTGGTGTGGCGAAGAGCGTAATGTGACCTCTCGCTCACAGACACATTGATCCGGAGCTTTTGTCTTACTGTTTGCTGGGTATTTGCATTTGTGTGCAGGTAAACGCGCTCGTTGCGTGCGTCCATGCATCCGGTGTGGCCGCTCGCTTGGGGGGAAAAAAACAGCAATCTCCACCGCAGTCCGTTAGGTGGAAATAGAGGGTAATGGTTTGTAACCTTTAGCAGCGTCGTTTAGCCTCACACACACACACACACATCTGAGCATCCACAGCCCCCCCCCCCCCATCCCCAGCCCCTGCTGCGCCTCGAGTCTCAGACATGACATGCATGACCGTGTCTGTGTGGCACAGTCACGCATACTTCCAGGAGCGTCTGAGCATGTGTGCGTCTGAGTGTGTGGAGGGGAACGATTGGAGAGGATGAGAGTATTTATATGCGTGATGGGGTGTAACGTAGACTCTGTGCAGCCGTGTGTGTGTGTGTGTGTGTGTGTGTGTGTGTGTGTGTGTGTGTGTGTGTGGGTGAAACAGGAAGCCTGAGGCCGTGCTCATCAGCAGAGAGACCCGAGATTTGCATAATGAAATCCCCTCTATCGCGCCGCCGCAGAGGACAAAACAAAACAAGACCCTTAACGAACTCTTTAGAGTCACAGGTGAGCGAAACAAAGTGCGGAACCACTCCGTTGTCCTCCAGTCGCCCGCCGCTGGGCTGTGAGCCTCGCAGGCCGGGCGTCAGCGGGGTTAGAAGAACCGGAAGGTCTCTTATGTAGGTTTTCATTCGCCGTTGTCAGCGCTCACTACCACTGAGCTATATAATACACTGGAGTGCTGATTTTGCCGAAAAAATGAAGTCACTGGCCGCCATCTTGCTACTCCCTACTCTCACAGAATCCCATAGGATTTGGTTGCAACAACAAGCAGTTTTCTGGCTGAGTGAAAACGTTTCACAGGTAGTTCTACAGTCAGTGGATGTACTAACACTATCAACTACTAGGAAATTAGGTGCTGAAATATTTTACATGTTATTCATATTAAATATATATGTATATGTATATATAAGTATGTGTATATGTATATTGTTATTTCTATATTTATAAATGTTAAATATATATATTTAAATGAATAAAATGCAAAATATTTCAGCACATGACTTTCTCAGTACTTGATATTTTTAGAACATAACATAAAACTATATGGCATTTGACATTTTAAAAGTTTTAAGCCCCCCCTGAACATGAGAAAATCCTCGTTATTCGATGCTGTAGCGCACATATTCCCTAGTTACTGGGGGGAAATAGGGAGTACCAATATGGCGGCTGGTGGCTTCAAAGCGACTCGTTCTAACAGCGGGCGATTAGCACTCCAGTGGATAATATAGCTCAGTGGTAGAAACCGACCAACGGTCTGTGCGACCTCGGATGTGCGATGCCGCGTGACGCTCGCTGGACGATGCACGATACTGGGTTTACCAGAAGCAGACGATTTTAGCTATATTTGAAGATGGCCGATGGTTCTTTTCTCTCTTTTTTTGCATCTTAAAGGGTCTTTAACCTGCGTAGAATCATTCGGCACAGGTTGGACTCATTTCAGCCCTGCAGCTTTTCTCTGAGCTGGTCCTCGTAGAAAAGCAGCAGGGAAATAGCCTCTGCTTTCTGCTTTGACAAACATTTCAGATATTAAATACTGCGTTTTATCAAATAGCTGCTCGGCATACAAGTATTATTCAGTTTCAGTTGGATCACTATAAATACTTGAGATTTTGAACAAGAGGGACTTGAAATCGCTTGGAAAGCAACGCTTTAGATTTGCATTGAATCACTAAACCTTGGTGTCATGTTTTCAGTGTGATAAAAAAAAAGCCTTCACACTGACTTTCTTTGTTGTCATAAATACAAAGAAGGTTTAGCATAACTTGAGCCGTGTTTTCCAGAAGCTGTTAGAATTATAATAGAAATGTTCAGATTTGAGTAAAAGATGTATCTTACTCTGTGCTTGTTCTGTTTGATGATTATTTCTGTCGTGTAGCCCAAACTCAATTCTATCTAAGGTCATTCAGATTTAGAAAAAAAAGGAGTGAAAGTATATAGATTAAATGTAATTTTATTTTAATTAAGGTTTGTCAGATTTTGAACTTCAGAGGATCCTTCCTTCGTCCTCCTTTGTCATGTTAAAAAAAATCCTGCTCATTCAATGACTTTGTATTAGATACAAAGTCATTGAATAAGCAGATTAGGACAGACGTCCCCTGGACAAGAAATGTTTGGATGCTACTTTAAAGAAAACAGGAACCTCCCCATTTTTGTTGTTTTGACAAAGAGAGGGCAAAGTTTTACAGATTACAATCTGATTTAGTGTTGGACTTAAATATATGGCCTATAGATGATCGTTTAGTGTAGCTTTTAATAGGATTTCATATGTTTTATATATTAAAGGGAATGTTCGAGCAGACATAACCTGCTTTTGCAGTACATTAGCTGCACCTTGGCTCAATCTGATAAATGTCTGATGTGTTCTTATTGGTTGGCATGGCTGCATTTACCCACCCATCTATTGATGCACAGGTCCATGGGCCTGCAACCTTTGCAGTCTAAAGAGCCATTTTGCCTACGGTCCACTTGAATTAAACACGTTCAGAGTTTAAATGTTGCCTGGCCTTTTGAAAAAAGACAAGTTATCATTTTTGATAAAGATCTACCGTTGGAAATATGTTGTCATTGTTAAAGAAATGCCCTTTTGTGTCTATTTTGAGGTTTAAAAAAAGAGAACGGACAGGATGTTGATATTTGTGGATAATGATGTAAAAAAAAAAAAGTCGTAGTTTCCAACATGATGAAAAAATATTGATTTAAAATTAAATATTACTGGCACTTTTAGCATCATTCTGTTGTGAAAATTATTCCAAGAAAAAAACTGCTAAAACCTGCATTTAATATCATTATTACATTTGAATACCATAATAAAAATATAATTTGCAGCCAAAGTTATTAAGAGCCACTGTGGATGGTCCAATGAGCCAGAGGTTGCAGACCTCTGTCCTGCTCCATATGTCTAAGAAGACATAAAAATATATAAATATTTTTTTAAATGAGTCTGGAACTGTAGGGAGTTAGATAGCCAAAGTTTCTGCTTTTAAATAACCCAATTATGTCAATTATCTAACGAGTTGCACGTCGACGCCACGCATAGTTTTGCATATCCTGCTGGGTCCCATGCGTCTGTCAGATTGGGTGATGAAGGCCACGCCGTACCTACAGAGCTGTACGGCCGGCAGACAAAACATCCCCCATCCCTGGTGTCGTATTCTGAGTGAAATGTGCTGCACGACTCAGCAGCAGAAAAGAGGAGTCAGCAGGAATAGGAAGGGGGTGGATGTTAACTGGCCACTAAAGGAGGTATGGAGGGGGGGGACAGAAGGCGGTAAAGTGGTGAAAACCAGACATATGAAAAGAGAGGGAGTGATCAGTTGTTGTGGAAGTGCATCATTTCTCTTCAAAAAGAGACTAGCAGCTGTTGTGTGTAGTTAGTTTGTGGGGTAGGTAGGTGTAGGGGTTTGTATTGGTGTGTGTGTGTGTGGGGGGGGGGGGTGGATGTTAGTGGAGGAAAGGAGAGGAGAAATAAGGGAGAAAGGGAAGAAAAGCCTCCAGTAGGTGTGGTTGTGAACAAGCTGGAGCAGACGGGAGTGTATTTGTGTTCAGGTGGTACACAGAAGCCACCTGTTTCATCGCAGGTAAAACAGACTGGGGAAAAAAAAAAAAAAATATCCTGAGCGTGTCGACAAACAAGGACAGGAGAAGCCGAGGATTTCGCAGGTCTTAAGGATGCTTCTCCTCTGCGCGCTCGTATAGGCAGACGCTGACAGCAGGTCTGCCCGACCGAGCCTCCCATGTGCACTCATCTGGCATTCCTCTAAAGCGGCTCTTCAGCAGAATAATCTCCACATGGGGGAAACGGTTTACAGTGCTGTGTGGGTGATGAAAACAAAGCTTATTCCTGACACTGATTAGCTACTTCTGTGTAGCAGCTGCGTTAAGGTGTCTGCCTGCGCCGATTGTCTCTGTGATTGCTGATTTTGTGTACGGAGGAAGGCAATCACGAGGTTTCTGTGCAGGAACGTGGAAAGCACCATCAGTAACTCCTCAAATCACACAAGCAAGAAAACCATGGCCCACTTTGTTGTTGTTGTTTTTTTTTTTATTTGAACAAGCGTAGGTGCAAGAGACTGCAGGAAATAAAAAAAAGTTAAAAACAAATGTTCCCTTTGCAAGTAAATGAAAAGAAAAGCTTTTCCAGCAACAGATGAAACGCTAAAGTTGCATCTCAAATTTAGGTGGCTTGCTAGGGAAATATATATACAGTGAAAAAAGGCATAACATTTCTGAATTGGTTAACCATACCAAGAATGAATGTGACAATTTGTTCCAACTTAATAAGGAGAAGTCGCAATTAAATTAAAAAAAAACAACAAAATGCATCAAACTGCTAGTTCACCAGGGTTTAGGGGTAATATGGTATAGTGAAGTTGCAGCACATATACCGTCACCTGTGCTAAGACTTGTTTGATTTGACTTTGTGTCTTCTGTGTAAATAAGTATAGATCTGTGCAAATCTGGTGCTTTTGAGTATATTTAGCCGTTATTTGGATACTAATATCTGCTTCATCAATCTGAAAATGTTGAGGTTCACCTCCTGCATGTAAGATATTGACTTCTAATGACTTCTCAACTAAACCCCAATTTAAAAAACAAATCCAAACTATCTTATTACAAGGCTCACTAAATACTTTTTTGCTTCACGTAAAAAAGCTGAAATGTTATCTAAATTCAATTAAATATTAACATTATTTTATGAATTACTTCTTGATGTTTAAAAAGTAATTCATAAATGCGCAGAAAGGCTGGGCACCCTCAGATGACCCCTTTAGGCAATAATTAGTATCTGTTGATGCATTCCTCCAAGTCAGATAACCAGTTGAGTTTAAAAAATTCAAAACGCTCCGTGACCTGGCCAGCTTTTCCAATCTTTGGAAGCTTATAGTGACATATAGGGCTGCTATTAAGGCTTTGAACACTGTACCAACATGGCCTCTTGTAACAACAGTAAAAGGACTCTCATAGTTTTATTCAAATACAAACTGACACGAGTACAAATAAACTGCTAGTTACTCCTTCAGTCTTCATTGTTTTTGCAGCCGATATATACAGACAGGAGTTTGGCGACACGTCGGGGTGAATAGATGATAATTTATTGGAGTGCAAATGACAAACCTTACAAGGCAGGGCAGGCGGTGACGGAGACCAGGAACCAAACCCAGCAGCTCAACGGAGGGTCCGACAAGGAGGGGGGCGAGGAGAGCGGCGGTTTAAACGGGGAAGGAAGGCAGGTGAAAGCAATTAGCAACAGATGACAGAGATGATGGTGATTAAGCTGAGGGAGAGCAATGATAGGAGAATGAGCAAATAAACTCACTGACCGAACTGAAGACAGGCAGGAAAATGAGAAGCTAACTGAAGCAAGAGTTACTAACTCAATATAAAGAAAACTGAATACTACAAAATGTCAGCAAACAAGAATCCATGGACTAACAATAAATACTAAAAGACTGACCGAATGCACGAGCTCCAGGAAGCCATGAACAACAAACACCTGGGGATCGTGACACCATGTTGGATTCTGTGACATTTGGACTTAAAGTTGCTGGAGGTTTAAAAACAGAACAAATTCATTTCTTTATTGACATTTAAAATAGCACTTTACAAGCTAATGGGTGACCGGAACATCTGTTATCTGTTATTATTATTTTGTTACTTTTCCAAGTTGGTATATTACTTCATGGCCCCCTGAACAAGTATTTACCTTAAAGACTAAGTATGTATAACTGCATGTTTCACCATCAAGTGTTTTAGTTTAAGTACATACAACCGTCTACACGCGTTTGCAGATGGATTTACATAATTCTGCAAGCCCTGAAGTGACTGTGTAATGTGTTTATGTTTCTACACGATGTATTTCATCGCAGCATAAACTTCCATTGCTATTGAGAAGCGATGCCTTTGTGGATTTCCACCTAAATGTGTCTGGATCATAAAGTTGTACTTTTTTTCTTGTGTATCTCATGCTTGGATATGCACTAGAACTGTGTTGAGAATTGTGTGGCTAAAACAAATTGTGTTCCTGCATCTTGGTGCATAATATCCTCAGTGCCAGAGTAATACAAATACAGTTATCGGTATTTAATGTCGCAGGAAGTACTTTGCACTGTTTTAACACATGAATTACGTACCGTAAGCATTGGTATTAAAAGTTCTCTGTTTTAAAAAGTAGAATTTGGAAATCTTTTTTTTTTTTTTTGCCTGAAAATTTTATTTTGTAAGGATGTAACTCTTTTTTTACTCCGTTTTTGCACGTAGCTTTATAGCTTTTGTCTCTCCGATTACATCGTTTTCACAAATTAAATCTGATCTTATGATCCAGCTGTTACTCAGTACTAAAGTAACCCTTTTTTTTTTCAAAGACTTTTTACCCTAACTTGAGTAATTTTTTTTTTTTTTGAATGACTCCTTTTAACTTTTTTAAAACATGTATTGAAGTAATTTTTTTACCCACTTGAGTGCACTTTTCTATTGCTTTCATGCATGTGCAGTCAGCGGGGAGTAGGTGACCTATTGAGAATAGCACTAGGTGATGTGCTTTGTTCGGTACCGCTCTACATTTTATCCCGCATCAGAATCTCAGATGGTTCAAAGTTCAGAAGCGCTTTCCAATCCCGTCTGACTGGGCTTCCAAAGAATGGTCCTAAAAATCAGCCTCTGGGTCTGCAAAGATAGTAGAAACCACCCTCACATCGGCTGTGATTGCAGATCAGATTTTATTTTAATTTCCACTTGACAATAATTCACTTCTTTTCGCTGGTCTATCACATAAAATCCCCTTGAAAAACAATGACATTAGAGGCTACTTAATGACAAAATGGGCTCCCGCTGCCGTACACCTCCTTATACGCGTGGCATTTTATATTTCTAGTAAGCGTAAAAGTAATTTGTTTGTTTGTGTAAGAAAAACGGGGCCTTTTGTAGATGTGTTTTTTTTTTTTTTTGTTAGTGGTTTTTCGTGATTTTCACACCTCTCTTTCCCATTAGAGCCACTGGAGTGTTTTTTGACCTCCATCCATCTCATCCCATCAAACCTAACCCCAAACCAGAGATAAAAAGTCTATCCAGCAAGCCAAACTTCTTAACCTGCGCCACTTCACAACACTCTCCTCCCGCTATTACCAACCACTTACCGCACCTCGCACGCCGGTTAGAAAATCAATACGTTTACCATCTGTGTGTGTGTGTTTTGGCTGAGGCCCTTGCTCTTAGTCTTCAAAGCAACGCTCCCCAGCTCCCCGCTCGTGAAACCGCTGCTGTCCTGCGACTTCTCAAACCCGCACGGTTGAAACAAAGCCCGACGCGCACCTTTGTCTGCAGCCAGCTGCAGCCTGAATGCGGGCCTCGCATTCACAGTCGCACAGATAAACTTAATGAAGGCTTGGTGAGTGTGAAGCCCTAACTTTGCTGATGTTATTGGTACAGTGAGGTGCAGATTTACCCACCCACCTGCGCCTGGTATGCTGCCCGCACACACACACATGCGTGTCTTGATTCGGGGCCCTGTGTTTTGTTTCCTTTGGCAACGGAAGTTCGGTTTTTAAGAGAGCTGCTAGGCAAAACAAATAGCCCTCCCGAACTCCTGCGCCTCCCTTGATTTTGCTCTTTTATCCTCCAACCTTCTCTCCTGTATATCTTTCTTTCCCATCGTCCTCCTTAGTTCCCTCGTCAAATTTCAATCTCGGCCATTTGTCTTTCGCTCTTTCTTTTCTTCTTTTCTGTCGGCCACCTCTCCCCCCTTCCCCGTGTGCCCACCCCGGGCCCGGTTCGCACACTAACACGGCTCAGTGCCTCCCTGAACACACACCATTCTCCATGCTTTATTGTTCGCCCTGACAGCTTTTGTACTTGGGGAGAAAAAGCAACCTCTCCCCTCCTCTCTCCCTCCATCCCCCCCCCCCCCCCCCGTCCTCTCCTCCCTGCCTCCGCGCTTGCGCTCCCCCTTACCAACAACCCTCATGACCAGTGGTCCACACACACACACACACACACACACACACATTCCGCGTTCGTAGAGGTCAAAGGGTGCAGCTGCCTCAATAAAGAGATGGGGGGGGGATGAGAGGAGGCGGGTGATTCATTCACTTTCTTCTCTTTCTGCGCCGGGCAGACTGAAAACTTTGAGCATTAGGGGTTCTGGGTCGGGTATTTTCAAGGTTTAGTCGAGGTGCTGTTGGGAAGCCGGCGGGGTTTACCTTCTTTTTTTCCAACTCTGTTTACTCTCTTTTGGCTGCCGCCGGTGTAAACAGAGGCAGTTGGTTACTGCTATTTACCAGAGAGGATCCTTGGCGTTGTTAGCTTCTTTGTACCGACGATGACCAACAGGCCGCATCCCCTGTTTGCCAACAAAGAAAAGCTCTTCACTGCCGGTCTGATGCCATTAGGCCTATTTTTTGTTGACCGGTCGCTTTAGTCCAACAGGATGAACTGTTACAGCTTAAAGTCTAAAGTTTTGCTCAGAAGTTTTCACACACCCATGGGGTCTAGTCCACATAGACCAAAATTATGCATAAAGACTAAAATAAATGCGTACACTAAATACGCTCACCACACTTTAAAAAGTTGTGGTGAGCGTATTTAAATTAGTTTCTCTTGACAATGCCAGATGTCTGTGACAAAGACTCATGGATGATTGTCGGAAACATTTTCAGAATTGAATGAAAGTCTGGTTGCCTCTGATTTAAGCCTGTTTGCTGAATGTTGGAAAATGTTCTGTAGCAAAAACGCATCGAAATCCTCCTAGAAGTGAAATGAAACCACGACGCAAACATAATGCAACTACAATGGAAACTCCATGGAAGCTCCACGAAGGATAATAAATCATAACATATAAGTGTGTTTCCATTTTTACAGAGACTGCAGTCTGTATTAGGAGCTTGGTGGTGGAGTAACACATGTGAACGTCGCCCCGTTGAACTGTGTAGCTTCTTTTCACACAAACTACAAATCTTGGAAACATGAGACCGGTCATCTTACTTTACAAAAGGACCGTTCACAAACACAATTATTACTTTAGTTTCATTAAAGCTAGCATTAAAGTTTTTCCGGAAGTTTCCCCAAGTAACTTTTTCAATAACTGCGCATGCGCAAAACCGTCTTACCTTGCTCTTCCGCTCTTCAGGGGGATCACGTGAAAAAAAATCTCCCAAATCTATTCTGGTTTTATTACTTTCTACTGAGGCCTTCCTCTTCTTCTCATAAACTTATACGCTATACGGTTGGCTTATTGCGACTCTCAGCCATGTTCAAAGTATACAGTGAGAGCAGCGGAGCTACAATGAACTGCTAACCGCTAAGCAAACCGCTAAGCTAACCGCTAAGCTAGCCGCTAAGCTAACCGCTAACTGGATTCATAAACACTAGAAGTGCGCATGCAAGTGGAAACTAACAAGGAAAGGCACATGCTGGCGTTACAAGAGGGCGTTAGAATGACTGGCGTGTGGGATAGATAAGGTGATTCCCCCTGAGCTTGAGGGACAGAGGGAGGGTGAGTATATAGATGAGAGCAGGAACAAAACTGACAAATCCATGCCCTTTGGCCTGCAGCTCCCACAGAGATTGATTATTTAACCTCCTTTTTCTGAATACATAATGGAAGGACCATTTTACCCAGTACAACAAAAAGAGTTTCAGGATTACCAACTATAGTTTTAAGACAATATTTCATTACACTTGGATGGGCTTTCACCAGGTTTACTCCGCTCACTATGCTTCATAGTTTGATTGCCATTGAGGTTAGGTTGCAGATATGCTGCGAAACTCAGGCTTCCTGATTTTTCCTTTTTGTTGCTCGGGAACAAGTTTAAGACTTCATCGACAGCATCGGCAATTTCTTTCACCCTTCTTCAAATCCTATGAATTTGTCCGGAGCACCTTTGATGAAATGAAAACAAATTAAAAAGAAAAAAAAAAAAAACGTGGTCTGCTGGGTTTGATTTAAAACCTCTTTATCTTTTCCCAAAATCTCACGGAGAGAGAGAGCCTTTTTTATTCGCTTGAAAGTGCTGCGTCACTTCTAAAAGGAACAGAGAGCGCCTGGGGTCATCTGAAAGGGACGCATTAACCTCTGTAAAAGTGCCACCAATTGTCACAAAGTGATTTATTGCTTTAATATCACAACACAGTGGGACGCCACTGAAGGTAAAAGATGTCAGATTTCATATTTTCAATAACGCCGGTCCACCGGAAAGGCCTGGAACCAGAGAACAAGCCAGAGGACTGCCGGAGATGCAGAGCTCTCACTCACACCCGCTTCCACCTCCAAAAGCTTACGGCGAGGGACTGGTGTGAAATCCGTCTTGATGAGCTGAAAAGTGTCTTTAAGGATGCCAGACCTCTCCCTCTCAAGTATGTCAGAGGGTGTAGCGCCGACCAGGATGACTTTGGCGTGATCACACTTAGACCCGGCTAAGAGGAAATTTAAATCAGATTCCCCCTTTGAACGGGGTTTTGCTTTGAACTCTGCCTGGGCATCGTTTATAAAAAAAAAAGGGGGGGAAAAAAAGAAAAGGGGGGTCTCATGACACGATTTGTTTGAGGAAATATGTGCAGGTGGTAATCCACCTCCCTTTGGTATTTTCTAAACTTTGAACTTGACATAAGAAACTTTACGGCTCTTTTTTTCCCTTCCCCTATGCGTTCTGTTATGCACACACTTCCCCCCTGGCGGTAGTGATGCATTAAATGCTTGAAAACGGTGTGACACACACAAATTGGTGTGATGAAAACCCTGCTGCGTCTTGCGTGTTGCTCTCCTTTTTTCTTTTTTCTTGCCAACACAGAACATGTCTTTCATTGTTAATTAGTGTGGCTGCGCGGTGCATAAAGATCCAGGACATTCCTATCAAATTCCAGGGATGCTTGCACTCAAATAAAGTTGGAGACGCATCAGATTGTGCAAGAGGGAAGGCTGTTGTTTTTTTTTTTTTTACCCGTAGCGGTGGGCAGGTCAGCAATCCGGTTCAGTTGCAGTAAAGCGTTAGAAACAGGTTTTGCGGTGCATTAAAAATTGTTGAGCTTTTTCACATTTTGTCGCAGTTCAACTAAAAACGCTAACGTAGAATTATAAAGAACAAGGATAAATATAGCTTGATTTTCTTTTGTTTTCAAATACACTTCAGAAAAGTGTGATGTGCGTTTGCATACAGAACTTTGGATCGTCTGGTTACTGAAAAGTGTATAAATAAACTTGCCATGCCTTCAGCCCCTTTAAAACGTGTGAAAGAACTGCAGACCTACCAAGACAAAAACAAATCAAGTCTCAACATTCATTTAGTGTGTCATTGTTGCCATTGCTTTGTGCTGTTTTACTTTTTATGACTGCTAAATGTTTTTTTTATGTACCAGGGACCAGGTCTGCGAATTAGCATCAGCTACATGGCCTACGAAAATGGCATCGGTTATTGCAACAACGCTTCTTGTTCTCTCCCTATCAGATAAACTTGCAAACAAACAAAACACACTTGTCCACCTGAGCTGACATTACTTGCCAGGAGAGACGTAAGCCGAGCAGCAAAGACAAGCCTGTTAAGCCTGGAGAGGGATCCAGAGCTCAGGTAGAAGAATCTCCATTAGAAAAACCATTAGTCTCGCAAGTCCACACATCTGGCCTTTATGGGAGAGTAGCAAGAGGAAATAATTGTTTAAACAAAGCCAGAAGAAGTCCTCTTAGCGGTTTGCCAAAAGCCAAAGAGGGGGGGTCACACAGCAAACATGTGTCCTTGCCAAATGAGACCAAACTTAGCTCACATGCGTCACCCTGTGCAATATTTAAACGAGCACGCTAAACACACTGTCCCCAGTGTAATAAAACATAGGGGTGGCAATATCATGCTGTGGGGATGCCTTTTTTTAGCATGGGCATGGAAACTGGTCTGAGTTAACAGGTAGATAGGTGGAAAGGTCAGTAGACCTCCCTTTTGCTTCCTTTCTGTTATGTTATCCACTGTCAGCTGGGAAACCTTATTTAGACAAGCGTGTTCAATTCCAAATGACGCTCAGTCAACAGAACTACATCATCATTATTTTTATATCAGCTATAAACAAGTTGTAGAAATATCTCAAGGATGATCCGTGAAAATCAGCTCAACTCCAAGCAGTGATGGGGTGTTTATATGGGCCATTTGGGCAGTGGCCCAGGGCAGCATTAGAAGGGGAGCCCACGAGACAAAAGAATGAAATATATATATATATATATATATATATATATATATTAATGTCTGTTTTCTGTTGCTTTGAGCAGCCAATGGGGAGTAGGTGCCAACTAGACTGTCTTAAATCGTTTGTGCGGGACTGCAGTGCAATGCAAGGACCACCAGTGGTTCTGAGTGTCATGGCTGAAGGTGTAAATAATCATGTACCTATCATGACTGAATGTTTATATTTTCTAGTTCAGGCCCAAACTATTGAGATGGGAGCAGGACAAGATGGATTCTCATGTTTCTCAAGACACTAGAGATGAGGGGTGGGGGTGGGGGTATTTGCTGAACAACTACCTCCAACAATCAGCTTGAGTTATAATGAACTTGTTTAGGTGCGTTATTATGGCCTAGTCAAAGTCTAGGCCTAAATTAAATGGTAGTCTATGGTTAAACTTTAAAATAGATTTTCACAGAAGCTCTTCATTCAATTTGATTGAGGTTGTGCTATTGAGCAAAGAATGGACAGAAAATGCATGTAAAGCTTATTGAAGTTTTTTTTTCAACACCTGAAAATTATGTGCCACTTCATGCTGGTCTACAACATCACACTGCAAAAAGTGACTAAAAATAAGTAACATTTTCTTGAAATTAGTGTATTTGTCCTTGATTTGAGCAGCAAGTTTAAATGATCTGCCAATGGAATAAGATTTTTGCACTTATAATAGGGGCAACTCATCTAAATCATCCGATTTTAAGTGCAGTATAGCTAATTATCTTATTTTAGGTGTAAAAATACTCATTCCATTGGCAGATCGTCTTATTTATCTGCTCAAATCAAGGACAAATATTCTAATTTAAAGAAATTTGTACTTATTTTCAATTCAGTTATTGCAGTGCACTAACAAAACCTTAAAAAAATGCTTGAAAGTTTGAGGCTCCAACGCAACAACGTTGTGGAGAAGCGAAGAGCTATTTTTTTAAAGACCGTTCTTACATGTTTAACCTTCTGCTACATGCTAGTAGTTTTTTTCCAAATTAAAGCCAGATCAGCGAGCCACAAACAAGCACACAAAATGAACACTGCTCATCCAAACGACCCCCACCTCTGTCCCCTCCCTTCATCACCGACCGCTAAAACCAAATGGTGGGCTTTAGCTGTTAAGATTAATCCTGCAAGTCTGGCACCCGTGTACACCCTTAAAGCCCTTTTTCGTAACTGGAGCTTTTTTTTTTTTTTTGTCCTGATCTGATTTGAGACTCCACAATGAGAAAACCTTCTTTTTTTTCCTCCTGCTTTCCTGGCCGTCGCTGATGGGAGGCCTTAACGGCAACGAGAGCCGTTCTTTGTGATTAGGGTTGCCATTTAGGAAAGAAGTATGGAAACGTTGCACACCAAATAGCTGAAATCACATTTTCTCCTTCGGATATGGTCGCAGTTTTGCATTCTGCTCGTTTGACGGATCGTTAATGAAACACCAACTGGGTTGAAAACAGCTACAGCCGTACGTCAGTCAGATTTCTCTCGGATTTTACGGGCCTTTTTTTTTATATGCATGACCTTTTTTTGTCATTAGCTTCTTTATGGTAACGAGCTCCTGGTAAAACAAATGTTTATTTTGGTCCGTTAAGTCATTTACTGAGCTCTGTCCAAAGCCACTGTTTTGTTACACCATGCCTGGCTGGCGGTGTGATGTGGACAACGCATGCCTCCGTATGAATTTCCTTCCTTCCTCTTAAAAGAGAACAAGTTGAGTGAACAGTGCAATAGTCGCGTAACACTTTGAAAGCACCAAACCTCCTGACGGGTCCATACTCTCCGTCTGTCACAGCGACGCCCTCCAGGTTTTCTGTGTCTTGCTCGAGGAGAATTTCAAGCGGGAAGAGGCCGGAGAGGAAGAAGAACCTGAAATCCTCTCGCCGCGGTGTTCCTCAAACCCCGGGACCACCCCGACCGGCGCGGAGGCTGCTTCCTTTTGTCGGGGCCAGGCCATTCTCTGGCGTTCACAATGAACTTGAGATTCAAAGCGCATGAACGAGGCCTCCTGATAAACGGGCACATGAAAACAATAGAGGCGTGTTTTGGAAATGAACTTTAATCATGACAAGCCGGTATGCATCGGGGAGGGGGGGTGGGGGGGGGGGGGGATTTGTTTTTCCTGGGTTGGGCTGGAATTTCTCGGAGAGTGTGGTTTATTTAACGTCTGATTGGGTTTGTTTATGGGTCCCGTCTGTCTCTGTGTGTGTGTGAGGGATGAATTTGTGTATGTTACGTTGTCATCATAAAGCTGTTTATTGGTCTTGTGCAAGCCTGTGTGTGAGAGAGCGTCTTAATGACACCTTAAGGAGAACGTTCATCCAGCAGTGGTAAATCTAAAAAAAAAAAAAAGCAGCGATGTGATTTTGATGAGATGAAACCATCTCAAAGGTTGTTGTTTTTTTCGCTCCAGATTTATTGTAATCTGCAAACCCCTTGAAGTTTTTTTTTTTTTCTTCTGTGTTTAGAATCGGCAAAACCACGAACTTCGCCGTCTTTTACTGGAACTTTATGTGACAGACCAACACGAGGTGTTGCATAAATGGGAAGTGGAAGGACTATTAAGCATGGTTTCATTTTTTTTATATATAAATATTGGAAAAGTGTGGCATTCATTTGTAATTACTAACTGAATTAACATGTTATGGAACCGCCTTTTCCTCTATTATGGGTAGCTTTGCACAGCTAGAGGCTGATCCATTTCCCCATCCGCTCTGACCAGCTCACCTGTCCCTGCTGAAGAAAAGCATCCCCAATTCAATTCAATTCAATTCAATTTTATTTATATAGCGCCAAATCATGAAACATGTCATCTCAAGGCACTCAAAGTCAAGTTCAATCATATTATACAGATTGGGTCAGATTATACAGATTGGTCAAAAATGTCCTATATAAGGACATTAAGGACATTCCCCACAGGACAACACTGCCGCCACCATGTTTTGTCAAGGGGATGCTGTTTTTAAACTGCAAAACGGAACTTAAAATAAGTAAAATGTTAAAATTAGTGCATTTGTCCTTGATTTGAGTAGGTTGAGTAGGTAAATAAGATGATTTGCAAATGGAATAAGATTTTTGCATTTAAAATAGGAACAACTCATCTCCTTCGTCTTATTTCAAGTGCAGGATGTCTAATTATCTTATTTTAGGGGTCAAAATACTCATTCCATTGGAAAATAATTTTATTCACCTGCTCAAATCAAGGACAAATACACTAACTTTAAGAACATTTTACTTCTTTTTAGATCCGTTTTTGCATTGTAGGCTAACACGCAGCTTTGATTATTTTTCTTTTTTCACCACGGCTTTAAAGGTTCGGTTTGGTCTCAGCCCAAACCTACATGGCCTGCAGGTGCTTTCTTCGCTCCACTCACTCCTCCATAAAGGCGAGATGTGCGTTGTGCAGGACTTAAACACGCCCTGTTGACAGATTCTTCCAGTTGTGGATCTCTGCAGCTCCACCAGAGTCACTCTGGGCTCCTGGCTACTCCTCAGACCGCAGCCCTCCTTGCCTGGTCCGTCACTTCAGAAGGACGGCCATGTGGGTTTGTAATTGTCTTTTAAGATTTCTTGGTGAAAAGTTCAAAGCTTGATGCATTGTTTTACAACAATGGGAACGTTTTCACAACTTGAAAATCAGATGTACGCCACACTTTTCAGATTTATAACAGTAAAGTATGTTGATAACCACATGTGCTTCTTTGTGTTCGTCTGACACATAAAGTGCAGCTACAGTGCACTGAAGGCGGTGGCTGCAACGTGACCAAGTGTGGAAAAGTTCAACGGGTATGCTTACTTTTGCAATGACGCTGTACGCCTGCAGTCCTCCTGTTGGTAAAACTTTTATTTTGCAGACTGGAATTAGAAAAGATGCCAAACAAAGAGCCTTGAATGTGCAGCTGATTGATATGCTTGAGTCAGAAGCTCATTGTTCTGAGCTGATGATTCACACTGAAGATGTCGAAATAATTAGCAGTCACATTTTCCTATTACTGTCTGCTATCGTAATTGAGAAAGTCAGGAAAAAAAAATAAAAAATACCGACCAGACTGGATATTCTGTTCCCCCCCTTAATCCCGTTTTTGTACGTTGAGCTCGCCGTGGAAAAGCGTGCTCAAACAAGCGAGCAGAGCACATTCAGAGGCTGGATTAATGCTTTTTAACTATCGCGCTCTTCTTTTTCTTTCACAGCGGAAAAGTCCTCGGTAATGAGGTGAAACTCAACACAGTTGCAAAACCTTAAGAGGATACTCCTATTGAGAGGTTACAAGCAGTGGGAAGCAGAAAGCCAATCACATTTTTTGTCTCGTTTTAAGATGTGTTAAATGATCTGAAACATTTAAATGTAACAAAAAAAAGTAAAAAAAAAAGAAATAAAAAAAAAAGAAATCTCTCAAGGGGGGAAATGCTTCTGTTGTTTTTTTGTTTTTTTTTAAACACGTTTGAAATGAACATTTGGCCTTGAAAGAAGCACCGGCCCAAATATTGAAAGCAGTCAGAGCGAGTGCGAAGCTTTCAGCTGATAAAAGAGCTGACATAGAAACAGCAATCAGAGCGTTTCCATCAACAGAAAAGAATAATATTGTGAGAGTATTTACAGTATGTGGTGGAGTTGTGCAACACATATCAACTCAAAACGCAGTTATTTCCTTTGACGTTCCAAGACAGATGAATTAAAAAAAAAAAAAAACACACACACACACACAATTGAATATTTTTTGATTGAGTTGTTTTCTCCGCGCGCCTCCGTGCACACCAGAGAAATCCGAAGCTTGACAAGCCTGCCATGCCTTGTTACTGTAAATGATCACGGGACGATTACAGCTCATGCAAGGAGTTTCCCAAACTGCTAGTTCGATGCCGTTACATTCTGCCGCCAAACATTATGCTCGCCTCGACGGTCTGAGCTGTTTACGAGATTTGAAAATAGCTTAAAAGTAATCAGGGAAATGAGATCTTGTTATAGCTACTGGGTTTCGAATTTAGTGACAAAGCATTTTTAATTGAACACAACCTGCTCTGTGTTTTCCCCCCGGTTGTACGTATGCACATGGTACATCTGTGCAGGAGGAGGTGTGTGTGGGTTGATGTCAGGGGAGCTGTTTGCGTGACAGCGGAGTAACAAAACTTTGGCTTGTCTGCAGCAGCCAGCCAGGGCTGCGGTGACTTGATCCGCTCGGGAACATTTACAAGTTAATCATCTGAAATTAACGCTCCTATATCCTCTGGCAAAACAAACGCTGGAGCTACAACCTGCTGCTGCGTCTCCTCCAACTCCACTCCCACTGAATTGCCAAAAAAACACTGAACCGCCCCTCTCTCTCTTTCTCTCTCTCTCTCTCTCTCTTACTCACTGTCAGCTCTGCTTTAGCAGATTGCTGCAGCACTTGTCATCAGCGTTTTTATTAACGGTTACAGTTTCTCCGTTAGGGTAAAAAAGCGAGAAATTTAGGGGGGATGTATGGGGTTCCATTTGGGTCAAAAATACGTAGATATAATATGTTTAGATCTACTTACTACTTTTGATACAAATGGAACCCCATAGAGATCACGAGTGAAACCTCTGATTGAGGTGAGGAGCAGAAAACAAGGTTCTAAACATGTTTTCTGTCTCAGAGCTCCAAACTCATTGGCGCTTAAAGGTCCTGGTATCCTTGTATGATTTTCAGGTGTCTAAATGCGACCAGATGTCATTATTTATGAAATGGTGCTGGTATACATTGCATGCCACGTTGGAGCAGCTGGGTGGTCGGTTACATTCCAGCTTCCCCCTGCCACATGTTGATGTGAATGTCCTATTGCCCAATGATCTGCAAAAGTGGTGCGTGTTTTTGTGTGCACTAATGCATGACTTCTGGTGGAAAAATACTTTGATAGTTCTGTGAGTCCAAAAACACCTTAATCACAGCAGATGCCATTGATTCACACTGTTTATTTTTTGCCTGAAGGGTTGTGATCTCGGCCACCGTATACATGTTGAATTATGACAATACCTCCAAACAGCATCCATAGAGATTTTAAAGGGTCACGTTTTTTTAATATATGTTTCTATATTTTATTAATATTTTGTGCGGAAAAATATTATATTTGGAACTTTAGGACATTTTAAGACATTATTTCCTTTTATTTCATCCATCCATCCACCATTGTTTTAGTAATTATTATATTATGTAAAACCAAAGCCTTTTTTCCATAAATAATATTCTTTATCTTTATAACAGAAGGGAGTGGTGACCTTGTTGTTTTAGAGGCAGCGGATTGAGTCCTAAGGGGGCTGCGGGTTCCCCGGCTTGAATCCCACAGACTGCCACTCTGGGTCCCGAAGCAAGACCCTAAGGCCCAGAATGTTTCCTGGGTGCTGAACAGTGGCCGCCCACTGCTCCCTAAGAGGTGGCTTTAATTGAAATGTATGTGTTGATGTGATGTATGACAAGTAAATATGAAAATAAATAAATCCTTAGAGCAAAGTGTTGGAGCTCTTTCCTACTGGTGGGCGTGGCCGTCATCTGCTGGTGGGCGTGGTCATCTTCTTTTTTCTCTTTTTTTCATTTTTTTCCTTTTTTTTTTACCATCATCTGCCACCCAATGACATCACTGACTGCTGGATTCATGGTGGTCATCCTTTGCCAAAGAGTGCACATCCCATGTCAGAACTTACATATTTAAGTTTATCCAGGTTTTTTTTTTTGTCTTTTGGAAACACAAAAGAAAGACACTCCTGTGTGCCAATTCAAACAATTAAATGCAACACACTGAACCATGTTGAACCTGTACTTATCCAGTCAGTGTTGAATGGTTGTTTATTCTCAGTGTCTCACCTTAAGTCACACAACTGAGTGGTCATGGAAAATGAGGAATGCACCGGAAGCTTTTGTGTACTCTTTACTCTCTTTATGATTAGAATCTAATTAGAACAAATGTATTTTAATTCACATCTTATGTAATAAGTATATTTAGTGCCTTTATTTTCTATAAGTGATGTTAGCTTCAAAACACTTTTCTGTTCACCTTTAAAGTGCAGCTGTAACAGCCAAGGCAAGGTAAGTTTATTTGTATGGCACATTTCAGGAACAAGACAAGTCAAAATGCTGTACATGAACAGAACATAAGAACAAAAAACAATACAGAGGAAAGTACATTGCAGTGGAATAATAGTGACAGGTCAAAATAAGATGGATTAAAGACTTAATCTAATGACGTCTCAGTTGACTACAACAGTTTAAGTAGAACATTAACATTCAAAGGCAACTCTAAAAAAAATTGTTTTTTAACCTTAATTTAAAGGAACTCATGGTTGTAGCACATGCCCCTCCTAAAAGCCTGGTTTTCCACTCCAGCGTCCTCAGCAGTCACCTGCCAGCCCACTCGCTTCAGTCAAAAACAAACCAGGACCCCGACTTACCTCAAAAAAGCTTCTTGGACAACCGTACAGTAAGCCACTCACCCTCTGAAATGATGAATCTAACCATGTCCTGCTGTGATGCAGCGAAAGCCATTAAAATCCAAGCCTCCCAAGTTGCACCAGAATTATTTTTCCTCCTGTAAATTAGCGGTTTCGCTCGACTAGATCTGAGAGCCGGGTCTGAATCTGCATGTGGGTCGAAATAAGACAACTCTCCCTATAAGGAAACGTGAATAATGGAGAAGGAACGCGGAGACACAGAGACGTCGCTGCCAGCATCAGTCCTGTGAAACTGTGGATGTTCTTCTGATAATTCTTGATCTGCCGAGCTTTTAATTACTTTCGCTTGGAGCTGTCTGTGTTCCCCCCCACCCCCCCCCCCCCGCAGATTTGCATACAATCAAACGGCTTGACCTTTTAACCCTTCACTCCTTTCCCTCCAGTCGTGACGTGACATTTCGGGTCTGTCAGGTGCGGGCCGTCCCTGAACTCACCGAGGCCTCCCTCCTCCGGGTGTGAAGGCGCCGGGGCGTGTTGTAATCACAGCTACGTTAGCCGGATTCAGTACACACATTCCTGGGGATTCGTCTTTGATTTCTAGCATCCCTCCCTCTCTCTCTCTCTCTCTCCCCCAGCTCTCCCCGCTCATCCTTGACCTTTGCTCGTACCCCTCCCGGATAAACGCGTCTTACTCGTCAGTAAGTCAAGTAGGCCTCCGCTTTGGTTTCAAGTTGTGCATCGCCAGCAAAGCTTTTCGAAATCTAATTTAGGGGATTATCTCTATTGATTTCCCTTAAAACTGATTCCTTTCCCCCCCCTCCCCTCCATCCTTCCTTCAGCTGCCGTGATAAAGAAGGCACGTATGCTCCCTGGCTCCGCCGTTTCACTTGGCGACACACGGAAAGCGTGTTCGTCTTAACGCGCTTCTCTCTCTCTATTTTTTTTTTTTTTCCGCCTATCTGCGTCTGTCTGTGTGTGTTCATGCGGCACGCGCGCGCGGCTATCATCCTCCGTGGCATTAATATTCATCTGTATGAGCAGCGAGCAGAACAGATTAGCAGGAGTAATGATGAGCATGTAATGATAAGGGGACCGCGGCAGTCCCGATAGTCTGAACAGGCCTCCTTTAAACCCAACTGGAAAGAAGCAAGCGGACTCATTAATGCTTAACAGCCATTAGATGAGCATTAGTTCCTCTTTGAAGGGGATATTGCTGCTGGTTTCCACGAGTCTGCAGCTGCGGAGAGCCGTTCACAGAGCATTATCGCCACTGGTTTGCTATTAGAGTTAGCGATCTGTTGTCAGCTCTTATTTTCTTTATTGTTAGTCTTGTCTTAATAGAACTAATCAAGCACTAAAGCCGCCGGCGTGTTTTGTGGGATTTTATATCATTTGACACAAAAAAGAAAAAAAAAACATGCAGAACGCTGAGCCGCTCTGCGATGAGGAGCCAGACACCACAGGATATTAGCTGCTTCTTCTGTCTCGGAATATCATTTATTAAAGTGGAAAAGACTTATTTGCCCCCCTAAGTGGATTCGCTCCCAGTGCACCCCAGTCTGCTCGCACTGCCTCCTCCTGACAGGCTGGCACGTGGTCAGAAGGGTCTACTGGAAAGGGATGCGGTCATAGCCAAAACAAACTGGAAGGTTTTATTTAGCTGGACTTAAGCCGGGTTTCTGAGGTGCACCTAGGATTCTACAGCATGGAGGTTTGGTTTAAATGTTGTCAGGACCTGGGAAAGACCAGTTAATTTATCTTTGCATTGCAAAAGTCTTCACACCTCTCTCACTTTCACATGTTGTCTCTCCACACCCACAAATTTAAATGCATTTTATTGCTGTTTCATGTGATAGACCAACACTAAGTAGTGCAGAAATGTGAGGTGGAAAGGAAAGTACACATGGTTAAATGCATTTGCAGTGTAATGAGCTGATATTGAGTAGAATTACCTTTCCATACAGTTAGAGCATTAAATCTTTTTGGACATGACTCCGTAGTTGTAGATCTAGAGACGGCAATTGTTGCTATTCTTGGTCACAAAATTGTCCAAAGACAGTCAGGCTGTTGTGAGGCTGCCTGTGAACATTTGTCTTGCCGCTGATTCCCATTTGAATTGAAGTCTTGACTTTGACCAGGCCATTCAAAATCATGAATCTGCGTTGATCCAATCCATTCGACAAATGCACAAACGCCCTTTGCACAATCAAATTCTGTACATACAAATGTTTTTTTTTTTTTTTTTTTTTTATACTCACCTGTACACTGTGACTTTCTCCTGCATTGTTTACATTTCAGTTGCTTTACTTTTAAATTCAGTGCTGCACCTTATACTGTATTTTAAATCTACTGTAAATTACAAGCTGTATTTTTGCACAAATGCCCTTTGCACAACCAATTCTGCACATACAAATGTTTTAAAAAAAATACTCACCTGTACACTGTGACTTTCTCCTGCATTGTTTACATTTACTTTTAAATCACTGCTGCACTTTATACTGTAATTTAATTTTACTGCAATTTACAAGCTGTATGCAACAAAATTTCATTCTGTACGCACTCTGTGCACACAAAATGACGAATAAAGTTGTCTAAGTCTAAGGCTGTATGCTCAGGGTCATTACCCTCCTGGAGGGTGAACCCCCGCCCTAAACTGAGTCTTTTGCAGCCTCTGTCAGGTTTTCATCCAGGACTGTCCTGTGTTTATCTCCATCTGTCTTCCCATCAACTCTGACCAGCTTCCCTGTCCCTGCTGTGGATGAGCATCCTGAAAGCACGACGATGCTGCCGCCACCACATGTGTTCAGGGTGGGTTTTCCACCATGTATAGCACTTTTGTTGCCAGCCAAAGACTTCAGTTTTGTTCTCATCTGACTAGAATATCTTCTTCCACACGTTTCCTGTGTCACCTACATGGCTTGTAAAAGAATTTAAACAGGAAGTTGTCTGGCATTTTTTTCCAAAAATGGCTTTATTCTTGCCCCTCTTCCATAAAAGCCAGATTTGTGGAGTGCAGTACTAATGGTTGTCAGGAGGGAGAACCTGAGCTGTGAATCTCACAGCTGTCCATCCTCACCTCCATGCAGGTGATCATAACATCTCCTCTGTGAGCCAGGCCAACGATGACCCTAACGACTCCCCATTGCAAAGGGGTGGACCAGTTTCGGTTTCATTTGCATGTTAGCTAAGCCATAACAAGGCCTTTTTGGGCAATACTATAAACCTTGGAGCTCCACACTACTCCAAACATTTGAATTGAGAAAGATTTCTGGATGAGAAGCGAAACGTCTTCAAACTTCGGGAAAAAAAGTCCAGTTGTTTTGTTTTTTGACTTTTTTTGGATCGATCATGACCTGGACAACTGAGAATCTTCACCAACATGTCTGGTTTGTTTTCTGTACTCCCATACCCTAGTACCTAAATCTAACCCTGATCCTGAACTAAATCACAAACCACACTGATCATTGGTTTTAATTATATGTTGTGTTTGAGGATGTGCGCTGTTGTGAAACAGAAGGGGACTCGGGCAGGCTATCGCGTCCAACTGGAAGTAACGTCTTTTACCAATCAGAAAGTGCCAGGAGCCCCAGGTATTTGGTTATTTTTTTAGTATTCTTTATTACCTGTAGAGTCATGTTTCTGTCATTGATAAGTTATCTGTTCATTGTGATGTAAGCAGTTTATTCACATTTCTGTTTCCTGCCAGCTCGTATTCAGTTAGTTGGGATATTCCTTCTCATCTGGTCGATCATCATGCATTCCTGTTAGATTCTGCTCTCCTCCTGCTTCTGTCGGATCATCGCCCTCTCCCTCCCTCAGCTTAATTGCATTCACTCCTCTCACCTCGGTTAATTGCTCCAGCTGCGATTCTTCTCTTCTGTCTACTCCCCTATTTATTCAGTCAGCCCTGCCATTCTCATTGTTAGGTCCTCTGCTCTGCTGCCCCGTTTCTGGCCTCCGCCTCGTCATGTTCCTGGTTCCTGTTGTTTTTCACTGTCTGCCTGTAACCCTTTGCACCTATTATTTAATAAATCAACTCCCAAGTTCGTGCCTGCGCTTTGGTACACAACCCAAAACTCAAAACCTGACAGAGACGGTTCTAGACTTCTGGACTGGAGTATAAAAATGCCCTGGCCAGAATTAACTTTGTTCTTGTTCTCACCACCATGAGTAAAATAGTATTCCCATATGTAATCCCCTTCTACTTTCCAATTATGCATCATATTGTGTTGGAATATCACATTAAATCCCAAAAAAACACATTAAAGTTGACTTGATGAAAATGGTCAAATTCAAGGGGTGTGACTATACTGTATAAATGCTATCCTAACATATAAATGATAAATTTTCTTACGTTCCGTCACGTTTTATTTATGTGTTTTGCTTTCAACCCTTAACAGTCTTTGGCAAATGAGACCCAGAAACAAAGAAAGTCAAAAAAAGAGAGAATAAAAGGAGGTGAAAGTAAAAACTCTCCCACGGTTCTGTGAAAATGAAGAAAAAAAAAACAACCCATCCCTGGGAGTTAACTGGGCATTAACTGACCCCCCCCCCCCTCCGACCCCCCCTCTTCGACCTCTTTACAGGACCTTTGTTCCTTGTTTATGAAGAAGCATTGAGGAAAAGACGTTTGCTGTCTGGAATTTACTGTTGGTGCAGAACCGTTGGCAGCCGCTCGCAGTTTAAAGTTGATGGTATGCGTAGTTTCCAGACGAGCTGGGTGTAAATGTGTGGAAGTAATTTATTCATAATCCTCTGGCATCCCTTTAGATCAGCGGATCCCAAACTTTTTGGCTTCTGACGCACAAAATTACATATCTGCTTGAAGATTTATTGCCGATAAGCTATTAAACAAAGGCTTAACAAAAGCCTCTGTAGTTGTTATACTAAATTCATGTATTTGTGGCTGTCGTTGTTATCTTTTGTAACAGTTATGTTGGAAGTACAAGTTCATTTAAAAAAAGGATTTCTGCAGCTTACCTCAAGACCTTTCATTTGGTGTCTTTGCGAGTCATATTTGGGTCTGAACCATGATACTGTTGCATACTGTGCCTTGACAAAGTATTTAAACCCCTTCAACTTTTATTTAAATGGATCAGACCAAGAAGTGCATCATTTTGAAAAGTAAGGAAATTACTGATACATGATTTTAGAAAGTCTTTAGAGAAAACAATCTAAAAACTTTGGCATGCTTTTGTTTTCAGGACCCTGAACTGTCTACAGAAGTTGTCAAATAATTAAACAGAATCCACCTTTTTGTTTGTTGTTTGATTGAAGTCTGTTTCCAGCTTGTCTGTAAAGACTTTAAAAGTTAAAGAAAAATAATGGAACTCAGCAGACAGGTCAGGGAGAAAGATGTGGAGAAGTTTGAAGCAGGGTTATAGGTTATGAAACAGCATCCCAGTCTTTAATCAGCTTACAGAGCTGTTCAATTTATCACCCATCTTTGGAAAGCCAGGAGAGGGGTGCATTACTCAGAAAAGTAGCCAAGATGGCCATTAGTTGCTCTGGAGGGGCTGCGGAGATCTGCAGCTCAGGTGGGAAGACCTATCAACAGGTAAACCATTAGTTGTGCACTCCACACATCTAAACTTTTCGGATAAGTGACAAGAAGTGTGCCACAAGCCGTGTTTCCATCAACTTTTAATGCCTATTTTGAAGCATTGCATACAAAACGGTTGGTGGAAACAGCAGAATTCAAAATGCCTTCCTTAAATTTTGCAATAAAACGTTTACGCTCACTTGAGATGGTTTTTAGCTTTTCAGAAATAAGAGTTAATGTGCAAAACGGCAGATGGAAACACATTTGCAGAATAAGTTCTGACATAACGGACATGATTGATCAGCTGTCTCGTCGTCCTGCTGGGTGTTCCCACAGCACGCATAGACATCGGCAATGCTTGTTGACATGACAATTACAGTGTGCCTGATGGTCCAGGCTAGTTTGCAACCTCCACTTCCTGTTTATTTCAGCAATGCGTAACGTCAACATGTGAGAAAATTATGCTGCATGCAGCCTGGTTAATTCACTCCAAACCAGTGGATTGAAATGTGTCCAATTCACATTTTCTTTTTCTTTCCCACTGTGAAACATAGTGGGGGATGCTTTTCTTCGGCAGGGGCATAGAAGTTGGTCAAAGTTCATGCGATGATGAATGGAGCTAAATATAGGAGAATCCTACAAGAAAACCTGTTAGAAGCTACAAAAACTGGAATGGGGCCCAAGTTGCACCATCCAGGAGAAGAATGAGCCTAAATGTACAGGCAGAGCAAAAGTGGAATGATATAGATCAAGACATATTGATATATCCAATAGTTAGGATAACACAGTCAAAGCCCAGACCCACATGCGCTTCAGAATCGGTGATGTTCACAGACTCTGCTTTCGATCTGACTGAGCTCGAGCTATTTTGCAAAACGAAGTATTTCTGTCGCTAGACTTGAAGTGCAAAGCTGGTAGAGACATGCCCCAAGAGATCATAGCTATAATTGCAGTGAAAGGTGGGTGGAATACAAATGGATGCCAAACTTTGGATTTTTATTTGAAAAATGTGTTGAAAAGCATTTATCATTCTGGTTCCACTGCACAGTTATTTACTGCTTTGTGGCAGCAAATGATATAAAATCCCAATGTTGAAGACGTGGCTTCAATGCAGCAAAAGGTGAAAAAGGTCAAGGCGTATGGATGTTTTTTGCCAATGTACTAGTGCTTGTACTCAATTCAGATATTATTAATTTAGCCTGAATAGTTAGGCTATAAATCAAACAGGTATGTCAAACTGTTCTACACGAGTTGCATAGTTCGACAGATTTGTTTAAGCTGAAGCTGTTTGTGATTCTAGAGAGCCCTTAATAATCATATCCATCATATATCAGAGCTCTGATTACCCCGTAAGTTCCTAACAGAGCACTTCACTCTCAGACTGCAGGTCTGCTGGTGGTTCCTAGAGTGGTTCCTAGAGTTTTATAGGATCTGCTCTCTCATGGTTCCAGTCTTATTTGACTGATCGGAGCTTTTCAGTGCAGCTAGGTGAATTCACCTCATCTTCAGCTCCTTTGAGTTCTGGGGTTCCCCAAGGCTCCATTCTTGGACCTATTCTTTTTCTTTTATATATGTTACCATTAGGATCAATTTTCAGGAAACATAATTTTTCTTTTCATTGTTATGCTGATGATGTTCAGATCTACTTTCCTTTAGTATCAAAATCCAACAACCCTGTACAGTCATTTTCTGACTGCTTAAACGATGTTAAATCTTGGATGACCTCAAACTTCCTCAATCTAAATGAAAATAAGGCCGAAATTATTACGTTTGGTTGTAGTCCAGCAGTTTTTCCTCCTGGCTCCTTGGGCCCTCTTACACCTAACATTCGATCATCAGTAAAAAATCTTGGTGTAATATTTGATGATAGGTTGAAATTCGATCGCCAGGTTAGTTCGGTCGTAAAAAACAGTTTTTACCAGTTAAGAATTTTATCAAAAGTGAAAGGGTACCTGCCACGAAGAGATCTGGAGACTGTAATCCATGCTTTTATTAATACAAGATTAGATTACTGTAATTCATTATATGCTGGCTTGGACCACTCACTTTTACACCGTCTGCAGTTGGTACAAAATGCAGCTGCCCGTCTCCTTACTGGCACACGTAAACGTGACCACATATCACCCGTTCTAGCCTCGCTGCATTGGCTTCCGGTTGTTTTTAGAATAGATTTTAAAATTTTATCATTTGTTTTTAAAGCTCTTAATGGTCTAGCCCCCCAGTATTTGACTGAGCTTCTCAGAATCCATGTCCCGGCCAGAACACTGAGATCCTCTAATCAGTTGCTACTGGCCATGCCTAAAACCAGACTTAAAACCAAAGGTGACCGTGCCTTTATGGCAGCGGCACCGAGACTCTGGAATAACTTGCCTTGGCATATTCGATCGGCAGGCTCCTTGGAGGTTTTTAAATCCTCTCTAAAAACACATTTCTTTTCCCTGGCTTTTAATCAAGTCTAGGTGGACATTTGGCAAATTATAATTTATTTTAATATTTTATTTAAATTGAAACATTTATCCTATTATATTTTTATCTGCATTAAATTTTTCTTTTTGCATTGTGTTTATGTATTTTAGCATTCAGTTTTTATCTTTTATCTGTACAGCACTTTGGTCAACCCCGGTTGTTTTAAATGTGCTTTATAAATAAAGTTTGAGTTAAGTTGAGTTGAGTCTCTAAAAGTAGAATGGGAGGCAGATCCTTTAGCTATCAGGCTCCTCTCCTGTGGAACCAACTCCCAGTTTTGGTCCGTGAAGCAGACACCCCGTCTACTTTTAAGACTAATTGTAAAACTTTCCATTTTGACAAAGCTTATAGTTAGAGTGGCTCATGTTACCCTGAGCTACCTCTATAGTTATGCTGCTATAGGCTTAGGCTACTAGAGGACATCAGGGTCTATTTCTCTTACTCTGCTTAGTTTTCCTACTGTTCTCAATTTTGAATTGTTTGCTGTATATCTTTTACCTTTTTTTTCTGTATTTTTTTTTCCGCCTGGTCTGGCGATCTGTTAGCTGTAACATCATCCAGGGAAGACAGATCATCCTCTATTACCATCTAACATAGAAAGGATTCCTGGCTCAATGTGTGCTTCTGTGCTTTCTGTGTCTCTGCTCTGTCTTCTCTAACCCCCAGTGGGTCGAGGCAGATGACCGTTCATACTGAGCCTGGTTCTGCTGGAGGTTTTCCTTCCCGTTAATGAGGAGTTTTCCTCTCCACTGTTGCCTCATGCATGCACAGTATGAGGGATTGCTGCAAAGCCATCAACAATGCAGACGACTCTCCCTGTAGCTCTACGCTCTTTCAGGAGGAGTGAATGCTGCTTGTCAAGACTTGATGCAACCTGCTGGGTTTCCTTAGATAGAAAAGTTTTTGACCAATCTGTCTGGAGGATTTAATATATGACTTTGTAAAGAGCCTTGAGATTACATGTAAGTTGGCACTATATAAATAAAATTGTATTAAACTGAATTGAATATCAGACCTGTTTCTAAGGGTATTCCTCTGGCTGTTGTTACCCTTTTACACTGGACACAATGAACCTACACACCTGGTATGTAAATACTGACAAAGCGGTGTCATTTCAAACTAAACAGGGCAGACTAAATATTTGAACACATTTGTTTCACTACCTGCTGCTTTGTGTGAACATGAAGAGATCTTTGATAACAATCCGACTGGAAAGGATTCAACAGCGAAGGTAAAAACGTCATACCCCAAAATGTAATCCAAATCCACAGTTTGTATTTCTGCAGATTATTATTGCAAACCATAAAACAGGTCAATTATCCTCCTCCTACTACATACAAGAACAAGAGTGGCGCTGTCATAACTTTTAACATCATTTATTTGAAGAATTTGAGGCTTAAAAAACTTTGATCATTTCTTTATTTCTAAGGTGTGAATTTTAAAATATCTAGCAAATAAACTAATGCGCGAGGCTTTCCGGGTGACTCCTGCCGTTTGTTTTGTCACTGCCACGCTGTAATGGTTTTAATTTTGAAAAGTCTGTTGTGAAAAAGAAGGTATTTTATGTGAGAAATCACTTGAGATAAGAAGACTGCTGAGCCAGTTTTAATTAGAATCCAGTTCACAGTTCTTAGTCAACAGAGAAAAATAGGCTTTTTGCTTTACAAGCTGTTTGTGATTGTGGTTTATAAGATTAGAGCTGAATTCTTCCTCCCGGACAGTATGTACAAATGGAGAGAAGGCAGATGAAAATGGGAAAATTGCTCCACAGGGAAGGTGTTTGGGAGATTAGCAGCCTCAGCAGGTTGTTGGTGGGGAGATGCTCAGTGTTTTCTGGCATTCATTGTGTTCGGCCTCAGATATTTTTTTTTTCTTCCACCAGTACTAAATCAAAGCTGGAGCTGGAACCAGTTCCTAACCTTTATTCACATAATGACACACACACACACACAAAAAAAAAACATTATGTAGAAAGGGTTTGGTTTTATGCAGCCGTTTCAGAGCTATGTCATCATGTAAACGTTGTATTTTAATTTTTCACAGTGCGCAGAGGGTTAGCGTACACAAAGCACTGTCTTTGGGTCTGTGTGCTCATAAACAGACCTCTTAGCATCACCATTCTGGTTTATAAATGGAGTTTGAAACAACAGGCAGCGTGTTAGAATCATTTTTAGAGACCCAAATGGCGTTTCTGATCCCAGATCAGAGCAGAAATTGCATACATTATAAAAGCACCCGACAGCCTTTTTACATTTTATTACAAATGGAGCCATTAGGCATCAATATTTTGGTGTTGGAACCCTTTTTTTATATAATGACTGAACTTTTATTTATAGTAGGTTGAGTTTTTTTAGCATTACGTTACTGTTTGGGTTGATGACCTAGACTACAGAGCTTTGAATACTTTACATGTAAAAATGTACATGCAAGTAATAAATGGCTCCATTTTTCTGATTTTTATAATGACATCATGATAATTTTTTTGTAGCCTTTCTCTTGCCATATAAGCACTTAGTCTCATTCACATATGACCACTTACAACATCCATGCACTCACACACTGATATGCAATTTGTAAGTCGGTTTGGGGTTTACTGCCTTGCCCAAGGGAACATTGGCATATGGTGGGAAAACAGCTGGATGTTGCTGACTGCGAGGAAAATACTCATTCCAGTGGCAAATCATAGCAGATTTCTGTCTTTGTTTATTCTGTATAATTTAACGAAAGAACAAGCAAACAAACTTGCAGGAAAATCTAAGAGCAAAGCTCAAAGAAAATGTGTATTCACACCCTTCAACTAGTACTTTTTTAAGCACATTTTGATTTAATTGCTCTATTCAGTCTATTTTGATTGGGATTTATCAGAATCCCACCTATCGGGTAAATAAGAATTTGCCCACACTAACTTGTAAAAGATCTTCTATGAGCTTCATGAAGACATCTGTCTACAGCTTCTGTTCTGGTGTTGTGTTGGTTTGGATGTCTGCTTGGACGCACTCTTCATGCTTGAAAAGGAAATCTCTCTTCATCTGCTGCTTGTCGGGACTTTGATGCAATCAACTGGTTCCCTAATATAGGAAATATTTGACCAATATGTATAATCTGACCCAATCTGTATAATATGATTGAATTTGACTTTGTAAAGTGCCTTGAGATGACATGTTTCGTGAATGGGCGCTATATAAATAAAAATTAATTGAAATTGAATTGAATCTTTGGCTTTTTAAAACAAATCTGTAAGTTTTATGCTAAAAACAACTAGCATTCTCATCTGTTACCGTTTTCACCCACCTTGACAGGCACTTTGGTTCCACCTGAAGAACCCCACAGCATCATCCTGCCGCTAACTAAAGTGTTCTTATACAGAACTCACCATTTCGTTTTGGGCCCAAAACTAAATCCACGTTTTCTTTGGAAGGCTTATATCGTACAGCCCAACTTCTTTCCTTTATCTCCGATATGAAAAAATGTGTTTGATGACCTGCAAACTTAGTTGCACCTGTTTATGTGTGTAAGGTCTTGGGAGTGGTTGGTGCCTTGGTCAAGTTGCCAGTCCATCACAGGGCAATTTAGGCTACGTTCACACTGCAGGCCTTAATGCTCAATTCCTATTTTTTTGCGTGGTCGCTCACATTTCCAAATATATGCGACTTGTACGTGAACTGAATTCATACAACTTAAGTGTCCCGCATGCGCAGTTGAGGACGCGATGACGTCACACGTAGCTCATTGTTTGCGGAAGTAAACATGGACTATAACGCTGCCGCGCATTTTGCGATCTCTAATTTCTTTTTTACCCGGAGCTTTCTCTCCGTTGACTGCTCTCCTCATTGTTGTCCGCCATGGGTGTCGTTTTTTTCTTCCCGCTTCAGCTTAGTAGGATGCAGAATAGTGACGTGTGTCGAGTATCAATGACATACAGGTCAGATGAACGCGACCTGGCCGTACAGACACAGGTCGCATTTGAAAAAATCCGATCTGTGTTGTTCAGACTGTCATGAAAAGATCAGATACAGGTCACACATGGGCAAAGAAAATCGGAATTGGGTCACTTCAGGCTGCAGTGTGAACGTAGCCTAAGAGACACATAGGTCAAACAACCGTGCACACACACACACTCAAACCTAAGAGCAATTTAGAGACTGTCCTGTTTTTGTGCTGTGAAGTGAAGCCGGCGTACCTGGAGAGAACCCACGCATGCACAGGGAGAACATGTAAACCCCATGCTGAACGACCCCAGGGATGCCGGGGCTCTGTAGAACCTTCTTCCCGCTGTGCAGCCACCAGCCTAAGACAGTCCACTGGAGAATCTGAAGACTGATCTTAACACATTTTCCTTGGCTCCTTGAGCCCACCCTCAGCATCTGATAAAAGAGGCTCTTAGCTCTGGACCAGACGGGAGTTTTGCGCCGCTATAGCATTTTTTTATTTGTTTCCAGTGCCAGGGCAGCGCTTTGGCAGCAGAAGACAGAAAAGAACCGGTTCAGCACCGGAACACCAGTCTGGTGTAGGAAACAAAACAAAAACCTCTTCCAGAGTGACCGGTTGTCATGGCAGAGGCAACGACGAGCATCCTCGGGGACCAACGGCCTTGTGGGGGGGGATTCCAGGAGAGGGCCTGGAGACATGTGGTTGCGTTTGTGTAGGTGGGACCACCGCATGAGAATGTGTGCGACGGCTAGTAATCTACTCTCATGCATCACAGATCAAAGGGGCAAAGGCAGCCGCCTGATCATTTTTACCCTAGGCCACCCTGATGGCATGGCGCGCTTCGCATGGCGCCCTATAACACACACACACACACACACACACACACACACACACACACACACGTATATATCTACAACCGGATGCAGTGCATTTTCAGAATGTACGCCAAATACTCGCCATAGAAATGCGCCACAAAGCTGGAGGGGCAAAACGAGGGAAGAAGAGGGGCGACGAGGCGGCGCTCCGTCAATATGTCGCCAGGCAACACTCAACTCTAACGGAGCTGGGTTTGATAAGTTGTTGATAACACCGATGGGAGAGTATGTGTGTGTGTGTGTGTGTGTGTGTGTGTGTGTGAGAGAGAGAGACATGGGCGTGTTATTAGCAGAAGCAGAGAAAGAGCCCCTGCTGAGACCAACCCAAAGGAACGATAAGGGTTAGAGACCCGCTATTAAAAGGCGGGGTTAGGGGGGCCCTCAGGAACCTTCTCTCTGCTCCTACGGGCAGAACAAAAGAGCTCGCTTCACAATGAATCACACAGAAGAACCCAAGGAGTGGTGCTTAAACATTTTTGTTTGTTTTTTTTTTCTTTTTTATTCAATCTTTTTTTTTTTTTTTCCAAACCAGGAATGTACTAATTTCTCCTCTCGTTAGAGGTGTGTTGGACGGGGTGGGGGGAGGGAAGGGGGTAGGATAGGGAAGGGGATGCGGTGATGAGTAGGGAAGGAGGGAACGAGGAAAGAGGAGAAGGAAGGGAGGAGAGGACAAACAAGAGGAAGGAAGGAAAAAAAAAAAAACAACCCTTTTCACACAGAGGTGTCCCCAAAATACAAAGTCGCAACACGTCACATAGGAGCGCCGCGTCGACCGGCGGCCTCCGCTCGCCGGCTATTGGCACAAAGAAGCTCACGCACGTTTTATGCACATACACACAGTTTTAACCAACGGGGAGGTGAGGCAGCGGTTTTCTTTTCGTCTCTCTCTCTGTCTCTCTGTCTCGTCTGTACCACAGAAACAGCTCTTTATTCCTCTTTTTAAAAAAAAATTTAAAATAAAAAACTTGGGCTGGGTCCGAGGTTTTTTCCTCTTTTTCATAGAAAACGTGAGAAACAGTGAGAGCTAGAGACACAGCTTTGAAATATAACACCTACATGACGACTTAAAAAAAAAAAAGAAAATGAAAGAAGTGAGTCCAAGAAATACAGCTTTGCTCAAAAGTTTACACAGAGTCATCATCTGGCTAAATGTAATCAATTTTTGACTTTTAATTATGCGTTTGAAACTTGCCATGGTTTAAAAAAAAACAACCGGGTGCATAAATTTGGATTCATTGTGGACGTTCTGGCTTGCACACATACATACAGACCCACTAAGTGGTTACATTTCCCTCGGCAAATCCTACGTTAACCACAACTTTCTTTTGTAAATACCAGGAAGCATCTGGCATAATCCTGGCTGGGTATTCGACAGAAGTCCTTCAAGCAGGACTGATATTTAAAGCTGCCCCCTTGGACAAGCCCAATGTCCTCCAGATAAACATTGTATGGTCGGATGAGACGACTTTGAGCTTTTTTGGCCGCTATAAAATGAAAAAGTATTGCAGCTAAGAGCTCGCGTGGGGCTTTTTCTCTGCTGGTGGCACCGGTGCATGGCACAAAGGAAATGGACCAATGAGATAAGGATGCTGCCAAATACTTTAACTTCACCATAAAGCAATACATAGACCGTCGGAAAATAGCGGAAAAATAGCATTCCCACCAGACGACATGCCCCGAAATTACATGAAACTTGGCTTTCGAGACAAATCAAAAGGGCAAACATCAAATCTACCAAGAGGATTGGACAAGAATCCACCCAGAACTACGCTAAAAACTTCTTGATGCTTTGGTCTTGCATCAACAAGGTCTGAGAGGTCAACGCTTCATTGAAAAAACGGGTCTAAAAACAAGTAAAATGTAATGTAAAAAGTATTTATCCTTGATTTGAGCAGGTATATAAGATTTTCTGCCAATGGAATGAGTATTTTGACCCCTAAAATAAGATAATTATACATCCTGCACTTGAAATAAGATGATGGAGATGAATTGTTCCTTCTTTAAGTGCAAAAGTCTTATTCCATTGACAAATCATCTTATTTACCTGCTCAAATCAAGGACAAATACACTAATTTTAAGAACATTTTACTTAATTTTAGTTCTGTTTTTGCAGTGTTTGGAGCTAAACTGAATTTCAAAGTTGATGACATGATCAGACCAAAAAAAAAAATGCCTTCTGCTGAAAGTTTATTGAACAAACTTTTAAGCTTCTCTGAACAAGAAGAATGTTTAAAGTGAGGCTTTCAGTGCTAAGAATGCTGTAGCAGTTACAGTATGGTGGTGCAATGTCATGCTGTGGCAGTACTGGTGTATTGGAGAGCGGGATGGTAAAAATGAAGAAAGAGGACGGTTGCCTTAATCAGCAGCTAATCAATGAGGCAGGATTCCCATATACACATCAACACAGGTTACAGATAAAAGATTGAGCGCACCGAGCTCCTGGAATGGCCCCCATCTCAACCCTGTCAGGAAACCAACCAACCAAGAAGATTGGACAAATGACCACAACCAGAACTACACCAGATGCAACGCAAGGGCTGTCTTTCAGCCACTTGCCAAGGGAATATTAGTGGTGGGCCTGTATATAAGCTGTACATTAATTCAATGACTTTTTTTATTTAAAATGTAAGGTTTCATTATATCATGATTCCAGGCTAAAAGAATAATGGTCCAAATTCAAATCATCCTTGACGATGATGGCCGCGTGTAAACTTCTGATTAGACTGTAGCTGAAATTCTGCTGAGAGGAGAAAAAAAGGAGGAAAATGGACCAGAAAGTAGAAATTTGTGTTTCTTTTGAGTCCAGATGTCTTCACCTCCTCAAAATACCTTCATGTTGGACTTTCAGAGAATAACAGACACTTGATTTGGCTTGGAGGAATGTCTTTTTAAAGTACTTAAATAAACATACATAAGAAAGGGAAACACAAGTTGGTAGTCGTACAAAAAAAAAGGAGAATTTGAGGTGCTTCCCCCCTCTCTCTCTGTCTTGTTTTTTTTTTCTCAAATCAATTTTAATACAGTCAAAAATACAATCCAAACTCCTCCGTGGTATTAAAAAAAATAATAATAAACAGAAAAGAACATCAGCATGTGTGGAACAAAGTCATTTCAGACGAATGCGACACTTAAGTATGAAAGATTATATGATACCGATACAAAAACACGGCTGAGAAATGTGGAAAGGTTCAGATTCTTAACACTGGCTTCACACAGGAAACATGGCAATAACACTGGAGTCTGCGTGTGTTTGGACAAAGTTGAGAATAAAACAAAAAAACGGAAGAAAAAAAAAAAAGATAAAGCATAAGCTCTCCGCGGTTTTACACATAAGCCAAAAAACATGTCTGAGCAACACAAAAACAGCTTTATTAGTATGCACAAGGTGAATGTAATGCACCTCCCCACACAGCGCCGGGCTGCTGCTCTCTGAGGTTGAGGTGCAGGGCACTGGTGTGTGTTTATATGTGTGTGTGTGTTTGTATGTGTGTGTGAAGGAGAGAGGAACGCACAACACAATCAATCATTTGTTGTTGGTATGTGTTTGTTTCTTCTTCTTCTTCTTCTTCTTCTCTTTTTTTTTTCAAAACCCCTTCCACGTCCACCAGGTGATTCACGGGAACACAGATCAGATGAAAGCAACACTTCCTTCTTATTGGTCGAGCGTGGGGCGAACGTGTTTGCGGGATGTGACGCGACAGTCGTCGAAAAAAAACCTGTGAGATCTGAGAGAGTGTTGTGTTGAACTTCCAAAGAGAGTTCAACACAAACATTTCTATATATTTTTTTTTTTTTTTTTTTTGGGGACGGGGAGAAAGAGAGGAGCACGTGCCGGAGTCACAGTGAATGTGTGCGTGTTGGATGTCTGCGTGCGTGTAGAGTTCAACTCGTCCGAAAATCCGTTTTTTTTTTTTGCTTCTTCTTCTTCTTCTTCTTTTTTTTATTGGCTGACAGTCCAGCACCTCAGAGGCTTCTCCTCTTCGCCAGCCACTCTTTCATGTGCTCTCCGTCCATCCTTCCGTCCTTCTACTGGATCCTTCATCTATTACTCCTGCTGCTCCACTGTTTGCTTCACAGTCTCGTCTTCCCTCATCTCCCTCCCGCTCGTTTTTTCCCCCCCTCCTTCTCCTTAAAGTTCTGCATTCAGAAGCCGCTTTATTCCTCCTCCCGAGACAGCGCTCTTTCTCTCTCCTTTGTTCTTCTCTTCTTTTTTATTATTATTATTTCGTCCTCTCTCTTTACCTTCCCTCATCCCCATCCTCCGTTGCCACCCCCAGCCCACCCCACCCCCCAGCTTCTTTTGCGTCTGCCTTTTAAAATGAAAGAAAGGTGGAAAAAAAAAAATAACAGAAAAAACTTTTCATTGATGGTTCTACCTCAACACTTCCACGAAAACGAGGTCTAGACCTCAGAACTACAGCATAGTACGATGAGCTAGAAAAATATACACAGAGTCGGCCTCAGGGAGGAGGGAGGGAGGGAATGAAAACAGAAACAACTTCTTTAAAGAGGGGATTTAGTTAATGTAAAGTGCTCTGCAGAAAGTTTTCGTAACCCTTCCGCTTTTTTCCCCCCCACAGTTTGTCACAATGCAATAGCCCACTTCAATGCATTTTATTGGGATTTTATCTGATAGACCAATACAAAGGAGCTAGAGCATGATTGTGAACTGGAAGTTTTTATTTCTAATTTCCTCAGTCCAACAGGATAACTATTAGCCAAACAACTCATAATATTGTAATACTGGCCAATAACATAACCCTTTTGACCACTAAAGCAAAGACTTTGCAATAATGTAATCCCGTTTCTGAGTAATTAACATAGAATTTAGCCAATAAATAAGTCATTGTATAGTTTTTGACATTGCTTTAACACATCTTAGCCTAGAAATGTAAATGAGAATAAACGCAGCCAAAAATACCAGGATTTTCTCCCATAGCCTCCTTTTTCTCCCACTTCACAATTATGGGCCACTTAGTGTTTCATAAAAGCCCAATAAAAGCGTTGAGATTCAGGGTACCAATGTGACAAAATGTGGGAAAAAAAAAAAGTTTAAGAAGTAGGAATACTTTTGCAAGGCACTGTAAAATATAAATGCAACAGGGCAAGAAATAAGCAACAAAAAAACAAAAAAAAGCAAATGAAAACATTTAGAAACATAAGTGTAATATAACAGAGTGGGTAAAAATAATAAACCGATTAAAAAAAAAAAACATCTAGAAATTATTTACTGGATATTCATATATATAATCTATAAGTGTTGATAGCCATAGAAAATCTCACTTTTTTTTTTGATAATCGCTCACTATTTTGTGTTTTGGTATTTAAGACAAGTCTAAAGAACAGACACACACACACACACACACACACACACACTCACGCATTCACACACACACACACACACACACACACACAGAGAAGCACACACACACTCACGTGTATGCAAACTTGCTGAAGCACACTAACTGCACTCTAATGTGGAGCAGCAGCAGCAGCGCCATAATTATTATCCAACTGTTTTGCACGCTTGTGCACAGTCACACAAACACGTTTTATTAAAATATACACGATTCTGAGAGTCACCGATTGGCCAGACCTCACCAAAGGGGGGGAGGGGTGGGTGGGGGTCCGGTCTGGGCTCGGGTTGTGAGTTCGAGGCCCCCCAAGCCTGTTTTACTCGATTGAAACAAACACGAACAAACTAGGAGGCTATTGTCGAGTTAGCGGCAAGGGGCTCGTCGCCGATTGGATGATAGAGATCTAAAAGGGGGGCGGGGGGTGGTGGGCAAGGCGGGCGTGGCGCTCTGGGAATCAGAGTTCGTCGGTGCCAAGTGGGTCCAGAAGCGTAGTCCTTTTTTTGTTTTTAAAGTCCTTTCAGTCTTTTTTTTTTTTCTAAAACATCCCAACACCAGGTTTACACTCTTAGAAAAAGAGTGTGTGACACGTTAAAGGGTGGGGTGGGGGGTTGGTGGGGGTCTCATTTAGCTCTGAGATAACAAGATGGGGGAATTCAGAGCCTCTTGCCCAATCATAAGGGCCTTGTTGGGAAGGGTTATGCACGGGTACAACATCACCCCTTACACACACTTAATGGCCCAGTTGTGTGGAATGGGGTCAAGGTGGGAGGAGGGTTTATTCAGCTAGAAACACAACGGTGGCCGGGACGAGTGGGGTGAGGGGTTTTTCCGAAGGACAATACTGGTACTACTGAGGCAATCCAGTGTGGAGCTAGGATGGCAAATTTTTGTAGTGGCTTCGTTTGGGAGATGTTGGCCGTGATTGGCTGGTCGTGGTTGAAGGGAAGAGGCGGGAGTGTCCAGAAGGCCTTCTCATACTTTGTAGTAAATGTTGGCCGGGCTCTGAGGCGGCATCTCCTGAACGATGTAGACGGGGTGCCCGTAGTCCCCGCTCACCTTCTCGTAGTGCGGGCAGTAAGCCGAGTCCGACGTCCGGAGGGGAATGATGATGTCGCTGGGCTCCGAGCCGTTGTTGTTGGAGCTGGATATGCCGCCGCCGCCGCCGCGCTTGGGGCTGGTGAGGGACGAGAGCGACAGCGGAGGGTGGTGGGTGTCGGAGTGCTTGGCGTGCCTCCGGCGGTAGCACACGATGCAGATGACGGCAGTGACCAGTATGAGGAAGGCGGAGCCTCCGGCGGCGCCGGTGATGAGGGCGATGTTGGACGGCTGCAGGGGTCCGTTCTCGTCTTCGTGGCCCTCTCCAAAGGGCCCTCGGGACTGGGTGGAGTTTCCGCCTGAAATAAACCAGAGAACATCAAAACCTTGAGATGTCCAGCCTTCAAAAAGGGTTCAGCTTTAATCCAAACGGGAATACTACAGTCTCATACTGACGACGGCACTGCTTTCATCACAAAGTTGAGCAAATGTTTCAGAAGCAACTACGGACTGGAATAATACAACTCACATATAACAGTTTGTCGATGCGTAGCTCATTTATTGATTTGGAGACTTCTTTTTTTTTTAGTTTTCCAAGTTAACTAACACAGAAATTCAGTTCTACTATATAAAAAAAAAAACTATTTAGCTGTGAAAATAACTTTCACTTTTAGACAAACCGCATGCCAATGTTAGCCCAGACACAATGGGCCATTTAGACATTGTTTAGATGGATCTGTATGGTAACCCTAAGTGAAAATACCACGTCTAAAGTATCACAATACTTAGAGATTTTAAACTGAAATGTATGGTGTTACATGGCTTTTTTTTTCCAAAACAAAAATCAACATTGATGGCATTGAAAAAAAAAATCTAAGAAATAACTGTATCGCAGTCACAATTGAGATTAAATTAAAAAAATGTATGTTTGCTAACGCAGTTGTAAATAGCTTTTTTCAGTTTTTCTTAAGTAATAGTTGAAGGCCACAATGGGAAAGTGTAAAACAATGCATTTATTGTGCATTTCTTGCAATTCTGTTCAGTAACACTGTAAGGGTAACAAGCTGATAGCTGACTAGTTAGTAAGGCTATCTGCTCAGGTAGAACCTGCAATCAGCTGTTTTGAAGACATGATTTACCTGATTGGGGAAGGGGGGGTTGCTGGTCCATTACAGGGTAACACAGACAGAGACAGGACATATCATTTAAAGCCTGTTTATGAGAGACCAATTAACCTAATACGTGTGTTTTAGGACTGTGGGAGGAAGCCGAGGTACCCATGAAGAATTCACACCTAATTCTCACTGGTCACAGATCTCCTGTTGGTGCATTTCTTGTCCTGGCATTTGGATTGTGCCGTCCAACGGTTATCAGTGAGCAGCCGCTACATCGCCGCCCTTCTGAAAACTTTACGAGGCCCCCCCCCCCCCCCCCCCCGAACAAGCTTCTCGTCGCTTCTACATTAAACCCACCAAAGCAATAACACTGGACGCTTTCATGATGCTTTGGAGAAAACATGCCGTTCTTTATGGCCTTGCACCACAATAACATGAATAATGGCGACGGTTTAGCCCAATGAGAGGAGGCCTCGCCGGTTCCAACCCAGCGGAATGCGGCAAAGTATGCGGCAGATCTCACAGAAGCTCATTTGTGGTCTCTTTATTGACGTGACGAAGTGGACAGCGGCGCATATAAAACGGCGAGGAATGTCCGCGGTGAGCCGAGAGCGCTCTGAACAGTGTATGCTTTTGTGGAGAGCCACAGCGTACACCAAGGTAACAAACGGTATTTTCCCTAACCCTAAAGACGGTATTTGCTTAGCATTACAGGCGGGCCACATGAAGAGAGCCTCCAGGGTCGGCTCCCACTGCCCGGACCACACACTGGCCTGCTCGCCTTCCTGCCTGAAAGTCTTTCTCTGTATCCGTCCGTCTGGCAAACTGTCTTCGCTCCGTCGTTCCGTTCTGTGAGAGCCTTCGTTTGCCCGAAAGCCGAGATTTTTACAGCCTCCGACTTGGCGGCTGTCCCCTCAGGGGGTCGGGTCAGATCTCAGCAGGTGGATGACGGTCTTGGGTGTGTGTGTGTGTGTGTGTGTGTGTGTGTGGAGAGAGACAGGGAGCGTGTTAGCAGGAGTTTCGAACTGGTTAAGGCTGAGATAGAGTCGCCGGGATTGGTCCATCATTATTCTTGGCACACATCCCTTTCTGCCTCGCTCCTGCGTCTCCCTCGGTTTCCTCCTCCCCCCTCCCGCCTCGCTCCGTGGTCCTTGCTGTCTTTGGGTTATTGTAGCCGTAATGACCTACCTTGCTCTGAGCTCAGTGCCTGGCAACAACGACACACTCAGACACCGAGACGCACACACACACGCACACAATCATACCAGCAGATACACGCCGGCTCACCTCACCCATCCCCTGCCCCCCCCCCCCCCCCCGCCCCTCGGCGCCCCGTCGTGCTGGACCCGACTGAGAGCAAAACCCTAATGCCGGACGTCGATTATGCTCCCTACTCCCGCTCTCTTCCTCCCTCCATTAACCCAACGTCCCTCGCTCTCCATCTCCATTATGGATGCCGCTTTTCACCCGGGTCTCTTTATTATATCCTCTTCTCTTTTACCTCTCTTCTCACCCCGCCCCCCTCTATTTTCCTACTTCTCTTCCTGTTTTTTTTTTTATCACCGGAGTTTAGACTCCGAGGCTTTATTTTTCCATTTGCTTCCATTAACCATTTTATATCAATAATGAATTCGCCTTAGAGAGAAACACGCAACAGGCAAGAAATAAAAAAAAGAAAAGAAAAGAAAATAAATAAATAAGCAACCACACCAGCTGTCCTTCTCCTTCTACTTTACATTTACATCTAATTTTAAAATGATTAGTTTAAATATATATTTTTGGGAATATTTCCAGTGGGATGTTAACTTTTTAAGATCATTATTAATTGAATTCAAGACTCAATAAAGTCGCTGGGAGAGTCAGCTCCTCTGAGGCAATGATTTCCAACTGGAAAGGGTGGACGCCAAGTTGGGATTCAGTCAGCGCCTCAAGGAGGGGTTCAAGCATCTTACAGTAAGGTGGAGCTGGAGATGGATGGATGAATGGAGACGCACCTGGTGCACTCACAGGCTGCCCCCATTTTTATAATCAATGCTGGACGTTCACATTGGTGAGAATAAACAAACACTCGTGAGACCATCCTGATCTCGCGAGCTTTCAAGGTTTCACTCGCAGATCAGTCTGGCTACTTTCCGTTGAAGAAAATTTGGAGCAGTTCACCAAACGAACGTCCAATCAGCGTTGGCTTTGAGGCGGGTTGAGGTGTGACGCAACGAGAAGCGCGACAGTTCAGTCTAAAGAACATGGCGGCTTCAGCCGATGAAACTAGCGTTAGCGTGGCTATCGAGCAAGTTTTATCAGAATTACAGAGTATTTCTTCACTGAAAGAAGAGCAAAACACTGCTCTGGAGGCTTTTCTCAGAGGAAAAGATGTTTTTGCTCTTCTCCCGACTGGTTTCAGCGAGAGTTTGTGGTTGTGTTTTCGTCGTCGCTGTTAGTACGTCATATGCTTCATTGATCTGATTGGTTTATTTGGCCCGTCTATCACCAACATAGGCCAATCAGCTAACCAGTATTTTCGCCCCTTCTCAAAATTACTTCAACGGAAGGTTTCCAGATGGATATGCGGAGCAAATCCATCTGGCGGAGTCAGGTTAGGCTAACCCTAACATTGGTGGATGAGAAACCTAAACCTAACGTCAGTGGATTTAATACGACTTTGTTAACTTTCTGTTGGAAACGACTTCCAGCGGTCTCCTTCTGGCAACATCGGAAGCGACTTCGGACACCGATTTTAAAAATGGCGACGCCCCTGCCTCTACAGTGGAGTATCTCTGATGGATTTGGGCCTGCTCTTCAGTAATGCTGGTGCTGGAGTGGTCTGTCTACTCCAGCACCAACGAAAGAGCTGAGCCAAAAAGTAAATCTATTGGTGTACCAGGTTGTCTACAATCTGAGCCTCAGTTACGATCAGTAGGGTTTGGATCATGACTGTGACTGGAATAAGCCTCCTCTATAGTGTGGCTGGGCTCAGCCTTAAGGTGAGCAGCTTCTATTTCTGGTGGGTTCTCAGAGCAGAGTCACTACTTCTCCACACCAAAAGAGGTCAGCTGAAGTTGTTTGGGCATCTAATCAGGATGCCTGTTGGGCGCCTGCCTATGAAAGCTTTTCAGGCACGTCCCACTGGGAAGAAACCCGGAGGAAGACCCAGGACCTGCTGAAGAAACTACGTTTCCCATCTAGTCAGAGCTAAAAAAAAGTGTTGCTGTAAAGCTATTTTTGGACCTTGTTTCCCCTTGTGATTCAATCTCAAGTAAGTGGAAGACAATAGATGCACAGATAGAAGCTAATATAATTGCTTAGTTCAATAACTTAAATGATAACGGAAGCAAATAAAATCTAACTTTGCCATCTTAGATGTGTTTTAAAGGTGGTTTCCTCATTTCTGACATGTGACGTGAGAATTTTCACACCTAGGCTGCTTTGCTTCAAAGCATTCCACATTTTAGCCACTCATTAAAACGACAAGGGCTTGCTTACCAAGAATGTTTACATTTTCAACTGCTTAAAACAGTGAATCTCAATCCTTCATGTTTTACATCTGTTTTCTGCGCCAGCACACACTGATCCATTTGGTTGCATTGCGTCCTCAGGATGCCGTCAAACGTTGCAGAAGCGTGTTAATCGTTTAAGCGAGGCGCGTGTGGCGACAACGAAACACCTAAAACATTCAGGACAGTCAGTCCTGAGGACAGGAACGGAGAACCGTTGGCAGGAGATGTTCAACCAACAGTCATTTGCAGTATAAGAGGAGCACAGCTACTAAAATTGTGCCGTTTGAGGAGCTATGGCTGCTACTGCTGGAGAGAAGTCTGTGTGGATGTGTCGTGAGAGCCAGGATAGTGACGTAAAAGACGGCTGAAACGCGACATGACAGTTCATGCTGCGGAGGCTTTAAAAATATCCAATTTAGTACCACATATGGAAGTGGCACAAATCAGATTTTTTGAGGGGTTAAAAGACTGTAAATGGGCTGTTCACAGTGCCAAGGAAAAGACGGATTTGGGTCACATTGGCCTGCTGTGTGAACGTAGCCTCTGTGTTCCCTGTTGCTTTGTAGCCCTGCCTGGTCTTCATACATACGTTGGAGGTTAAGTTTGTTTTCAATATTAAAAATCTGATCTCCGCTCAGCATTTGGGTCCTTCCTAAACCGAACCATGACACCTGCTTTATATATCGCTCTGGGGACTGATAGAGTTTAGATTAAGAACCCGAGCACGGCTGTAAAATGCACCTTATAGGCCGTTTGAAAATATGCAAATAAAGCCGTGCTGGCAGTTTTATGCTGATAACAGTGGTAACACTGGTAGGTATTTATATAAAATTGAAACCTTTATAGCAGCATCGAATGTATTTCATGTAAAAGCAGAAAAGCAACAATTACAACAATGGCTAAAAGCAACAATGGCTAAAACGAGCCGACAGCGAGCCGGTTTCTATCCCCAGGCGGTGACTCTGATGAACGCTTTTTAGTCAGGCTAGCCAGCTCTCCTGCTGCGGGGAAAAGAAATCTCCTGTACATACTGCCCCTGTTCTTCCCTTTTTCCCCTGAATAATGTCTTTTTCTGTTATACACTGGAGCTTTTTTTTTTTTACACAATGTGAAATTCTTTGTTTGTATCCACAAACTTGGCGAAAAAAGTTGCTACTACAATAATTTAACATGCTGGCAATTGCAGTCACAATAATGCTGTTTACTAACAGTTTCCTGATGCCTCCTGTGCAGAATAATATATCTATGACAGTGTGCAAGTAAAGCATTGCTGCAGGATCACTTAGTCAAAGCTGCACGTGACAGTTATAACAATAACCCTGAAATTTATTGGGGTTTTTTTTGCATATTAAACCTAAAAACAGTCCCAGCCTTTATGATTAATGTCCATGATTCCATCTATATAACGAAAGCAAGTGCCACTGTGGCCTGATTTTTTGTCTCTCTTGTTGTGTCTCTGCTCTGTCTTCTCTAACCCCCAGTGGGTCGAGGCAGATGACCGTTCATAGTGAGCCTGGTTCTGCTGGAGGTTTTCCTTCCCGTTAAAATTGAGTTTTCCTCTCCACTGTCGCTTCATGCATGCTGAGTATGAGGGATTGCTGCAAAGCCATGGACAATGCAGACGACTGTCCACTGTGGCTCTACGCTCTTTATGGAGGAGTGAATACTGCTTTTTAAGACTTGATGCAACCTGCTGGGTTTCCTTAGATAGGAAACTTTTTGACCAATCTGCATAATCTGATTGAATTTTACTTTGTAAAGTGCCTTAAGATGACATGTGTCATGAATTGAACTGATTCTCTGATGATGAAGCAAACCCAGGGACGTTCTCCCTCAGTGGACCGCAAAGAGTTGGTTATTACTGAGCCAATAATCATCCGTACGTTCCGATCCAGATGAGTGGCGGTCGGTGTTAATTAGGTCACACGGAAAGCGGATTCCTGAAAACGTTCCCTCTCTTTCAACATTGCACTGGGATTGGATGGATATAAGTGATTTTTAGTATGGCGATCAGGAGTTAAAACCGTCTTTCTAGGGTGGGCGGTTAAGACAGAGTCAAAAAACGTCCTCGTCTGGAAATGCAAGAGGTGCGAAGTCCGTTGTTACGCGCGCGTGTGTGTGATTAAATCATTCATGCGGGCAAAGATACATACTATTGTTGCCTACTTCACACATAAAAACACTCCTCTCGTTTAGGATTTATGGACAAGTGATCTGAGAAAGTGCGAATGCATCAATTTACACGTTCTCTATGGAAAACAAATTTACTGTCGGGATGGAAAAAAAAGCAGAAAAATAGGAACAGACGCGGCTGAGTGTGAATCATGTATTTTTCCCTTCAGTGAATGACTTTGACTTGGAGCACAAATCTGCACATTGCTTACCCCCCCTCTCTCTCTCTCTCTTTCTCTCGTTTTTCGTTTCACTTCTCCTCTCCCTCCGTTCCTTCGCTCCCCTTATGCATCTTCTCCCCTCGTCGTTCCATATTTCTTCCAATCGTTCATGTCCTCTGACAGAACGACAGAAATCCAGGCCACAATGATTCCCTGCCCTTTTCTTTCTTTTCTTCCCCCCCCCCCCCCCCCACTGCTTCTTTCTGCCCGTCTCTCTTATTTTTCTTGTCCTTCTCCCAGGGTAGCTATTAGCCATCCCTCTCCCGCCCGCAGCACTTAGCTAGAAGGAGGAGAGGGATAGAAATATGGAATTAAACAGAGAGATCTGCAGATGTCACCGCTGCACATTCTCCATCTGTCACCTCCCCGCCTCCCTCCCTCTCCCTGCTGCTGCTTTTCTTTATGTCTACCAGTCGTTGCTTATGCTCTCTTTTCATCTTTGTGGACGGGTCTGCTGGTGGGATTATCGCCTGCTTACCTGGGATTCGGCTGGTGGTGCGTCCCGCTGGCTGGTCCTTCTTGGGGGGCAGTCCATACTGGCCTGCATTAGTAAAAAAATAAAATAAAGGGGTAGGGGGGATAAGATGGGGAGAAATCTTCTAAATGAAATTGTGCTTTCATAGATTGATATAAACATTCACAACTTCTCCGGCCTGAAATTTCCCAAAGTTAGCAGTTCTTTTCAGACCATCTACACTGCAAAAACGTAACTAAAGATAAGTAAAATGTTCTTAAAGTTAGTGTATTTATCCTTGATTCGAGCAGGTAAATAATATTATCTGCCAATGAAATGAGTATTTTGACCCCTTAAATTAGATATTTAGACATCCTGCACTTGAAATAAGACGATGGAGATGAGTTGTTCCTATTTTAAGTGCAAAAATCTCATTCCATTGGCAAATTATGTTATTTACGTGCTAAAATCAAGGACAAATACACTAATTTTAAAGAATATTTTACTTATTTCTAGTTCCCCATTTGCAGTGTTTCTACAGCTAAGCTTTCTCCAGTGGTCAGGAGAGCTGGTGGATAGACGGATGCTCCTCCAGACTTATCCAGACCTGAAAAATACTTAAATTCCTAACTTTTCCAGATTGCACGAGGACTGTTTTCCTATCTCTCAGACCTGGAAGTCATCAGTGAACACCAGACGCCTTGCAGGGGGAACACCAGTCACTAAAGAGCTTCGACAAACACGTCCCTCCCTTCGCATCTTCTCATTACAGAGCACATATTGACATAGCGTCGTGTGTTTGTTCAAATGGGAAACCAGAAAGAGGCCGTTGAGTTTTATTGTCGCCGTATTATTTATTTATTTATTTTATTTTTTTGTTGGGACCAAGTGATTTTTCACAAGGCCATAACGGCTTGTAATCTGTAGCCTCTAAATCAGGCCATCTGTCTAGCAAGCCCTCTGTGATGGTGGTGGCATTAAACAGCTTTACACACACGCGCACATTTATCAAAAGCTGAATTAGATGGTGGGGAAAACGCTTCTTTTTTTTTTTGGTCCCTGTCTGAGCCATCTGGCCAACAGTTTGGACCAATGTTGGTTCATCCAATTGGTTTGTAAAGAAGAAAGCAAGAAACAATAAATACTGACGATGGTAATGGTGTCCAGAGGAAATGTTTTACGTAGCGATCGTTCAGACCTTCTTGCAACCTTTGAAGTGGATTCTGATCAATAGTTGTTTCTTTCATGGTTTTCTTTGGACTTTGGTCACTTTGGATAATAGATTAGAAGTGTCAGCTGGCATCGTAAAGGTGTTTATTAGTTAAATGTGTGATATTACCTAATGTGGTTCCAGATATGTAAGAATAAAACTGAAATTTGTGCAGTTAAAGAACACCATAATCTAATTTTTAATGTTTAAAGTCTTTAAACCATTCAAGAAGTGGTGCTATTGCCAGCTCTGCTATGCATTCTCCTTAAACCTTTCCTCATTTTATCTCGTTACCACCTACTCCGACGTATTTTTTTCAGGATTATATATCATATATAAACCCAGAGCAGGTGGTCTGGGCTTTAACTAGGCCATTCTCCCCCATGGATATGTTTTGATCTAAACCAGGGATGCCAAACTCCAATCCTCGTGAGCCGGTGTCCTGCAACTTTTATATGTGCCCAAGTCAAATAATCGGGTCATTAGCTGGACCCTAGAGAGCTTCACTGCATAATGAGGAGCTAATTCAGCCATTTCATTCAGATGTGTTGCACCAGGGACACATCTGACGGTTGCAGGACACCAGAGCTCAAGGCCTGGAGCTTGACACCTGTGATCTAAAACCATTCGATTATAGCTCTGGCTGTACGTTTAGCGTCATTGTTCTGCTGGTAGATGAACCTCTGCCCCAGTCTGAAGCCTTTTGCAGCTTCTTCCAGGTCTTCTTCAAGGATTTCCCTGTATTTAGCATCATCCATCTCAACTATGACCAGTTTCCTTGAACCTGCTAAAGGAAATCTGACACCGGTAAACTTAACAGAACACAAGCTGTGTTGAAGGTCATGTAAAGTAAGTTATTTTTCCAGAACAAAGTAGCGATTTGCATATGGCCCCAAAAACAACTGAAGTTTTTCCCTCATCTGTTTAACCAAAGCAACGTTCCACATGTTGTATCTCCTACATGGTTTGTGGCAAATGAGACTTTTTATGGCTTTTCTTCACCGAGGGCTTTTCTTCTTTGCACTCTTCCAAGGTTTGTGGAGAACACGACTAGTCCCGTCAACAAACCCTCCCACCTGAGCTGTGGATCTCTGCAGTTCCTCCAGAGTTACCCTCTTGTCCTAAACTGACCGGTCCATCCCCACAAAATACATTAAAGTTTGTAGTTGTAAAGAAAAAAATGTAGAAGTGGTGTGCGAGAAATGTTGTAAGCAGTTATGCTTAAACGATGCATAGTTAAGTGGCTTAACTACAGCACAAAACATTCATTTGGAAATTGTCAGGCACTGGATTGAAAACAAGATAAAATGCCACCAAAGTCCAAAGAAAAAGACCTTCAGAAAGCCTTAAGAACTATTGACCAAGACTATTTTAAAAAGTCTGGCTGCTTGGAGGTAAATTATGAAGAAACAAGGGGGTGACTTAATGTTTCTGTGTGTGTGTTTTGCGCACAGCGGTCCAACTATATGTACTGACATTTAGAAAAGTGTAGGCCTATTGCCCAGCGGCTCCCTTTTGACAGTAAACCAAACAGAAGTTGGAGGCGGTGATCAATAGGAACTGCTGTGTGGTCAGCGGGGGCAAGTGGAGGACGTGGTGGGGAGGGGGGGGTTTGGGTGCAGGAAAAAAAGTGCGTGCATGCATGTATGTGGCAGATCCAGAGAGAGAGATAAAGAAATGAGAGCAGACAGGTCGATGCGTGTGCGTCTGCGTGTGTGTTTTTCCTCGCCTCGCATCGGAGATCGGCGCGAGGCGGCATGCGGCTTATTTAGACGACAAACAACACAGACGTGACCTTTCAGCCACACGACAGATAAGATGGAGAGACAGAGGGGAAAAAGTGACAATAAAAAGGGGGTGGAGGGGGGCGAGAAGTGTGAGGAGAGATGGACGTCATGCAAAGCAAAACAGGAGAGGGGGGGGGAGAAAAAAAGGGGGGGGGATCTGAGAGGGAAAAGAGCAAGTTAGACGAAGAAGAAAGGGGAAGGCTGAAGAAAAAGTGAGAGAAGGTCGCTTTTTCCATTGCCGGTATGAGCCAGGGGAAATAAAGTGTGTGGTATTTCTATTGAGCTGAGCTGACTGTGCTGATGTTACAGGCTGATAGGGCCTTAACAACGCCACTTGGCTCTTTGCTGAGGAGAACCACCAATACGCCGCGTTCGATAGCACAGCAAGATCAAAGGAACAGAAGTAGGCAGCGTGTGTGCGTGTGTGTGTGTGTGTGTGTGTGTGTGTAGGGTCATGTGAAGGACAGGTGCCTATTATGTGCAGGAACATACAGGTCAGTGAAAATGCCTAAATTGGCTGTTTTTCCACCCATTTTCCTTTCTTTATGTGCTGCTTTCTTGAAAAGAAAAAAAAGAGGGGAAAAAAAAAAAAAAAAAAAAAGAAAGAACCGGCGCGCGAGGGGTCATTACCCGTGAATATTTTCCAAACAAATTAGAGGTGTGCTCGGCCACGAGTCATTAAAATCACTGACTGCACGCTTTAACACCAAATGGAGTCGTTTTTGCTATCGCGCTCTCGGCTGCGTGTGGGGAAACGTGTGTGTTCGGACGCCCGCTTGGACACCTCTGCGTTCCGTGCACGAAACGAGGCTGAGCGTGCTTATATACCGGCATGTGTGTGTGTGTGTGTGTGTGTGTGCGTGTGTGTGTGTGTGTGTGTGTGTGTGTGTGTGTGTCCAGTATGAGTCAGTAGCAGTTAAAAGGCAGAGTGAGAAGGGAGTCAACAGGGCTCATTAGAGCTGACTGATCCCACACTTCTGCGCTGTTCTCACCACTTAACGAGGCCTAATATGCTCGGCGAGGGCGCACACGACGCTCAGACGGAAAGAAGGCAGGGTTGGTGCGCGCACGTCGGGGCTCGGCCGCGCCCGCCGTGCGTTGCGTGTGTGCGGGTCTGAGACGCAGGAAGATTAGAAGGATGGTTTAGAAGTGGAATGAGATGAGGTGCGCCTAATGAAGGCGAGCTGCTCGGCTCGGCACCGCGTGCCGATCACGCTGCGTTGTTAAGTCGTTAGGCTATGTGCGCCGGTCAAAAAACGCGGATTTAGCCGGTCCGGCGGGCGTGATTTGTGTGAGCGAGAGCTGTTTCTGAGAGAAAACAGACAAACAGACAAGCCGACTTACTCTGTCCCACTTTCAGGACCACCTTCATGCCTTTGGTGGCGCACACGCCCCCTCTCATGCTGTCCAGGCCTTGGCGCGTCCCATCCGACGTGGCTGCAGAGAGGGGAACAAGAAGTTTGACAATTAGCAGGGAGGACGTAAAAAAAACAACCCGTTTTTCTTTTTAAATTGATGTCTGTATCTACAGAAAGAGACAAACACTGGATTTCCTTTTTCGCACGGTCAGCTCTGCCCGAGTGACATTTGCAGAGGAAGTGATTTAAAACTCCACCAGAAGCTCTGAAAATGCCAAACTACAAGGCGGCGGCGCTTTAATAAGTCCTCATTTACCAGACGGCTGGAATTCATTAACACCCCCCTCCGCACAGTGTGGACTCACCCGTCTGCAATCAACTACAATTGCTGCCTGGGCTGCAGGAAAAGCACAAGCAGGGGTGGGGAGGGCTTGACTCAGAGGCCTTCAATGTAGAGAAGCAGAGACGGGCTAGAAAGAGGGACGACGACTCTATAATCCAATCAAGAGCAAATACGAAATAAAATGGAGCCCCTGAGATGCAAATCACTGCTTGATTTGAGGGGAAAAACTGCACTTGATTTATTAAAATTTACACTGTGATGGTTGAGTGAAAGCAGCGATAAGTAAGACTCCTTGACTGTCTCTGGTTATGCTTCGATTAAGAGATTTAAAAACTAAAAATATCAGCGCATAAATCCAAATCAAGGTAATTATTGGGCATTTTAGACTCAATTTCATCATATTCTTGGCATAAAAGCTCCCCGTACTCTTTGTTTGTAGCTCATAAGCAACCTGAAGGTGTAGATACTCCAGTACATCACGACATCATCAGCATAAAATCGGAGAATCGTGTTTAATACTTCTCAAAGAGCGGTGCCAGAACCCTCAACAAAGTCATCACTTACTTTTATGGTTGCAGCAGCTGTACTTTTTCTAAAACCTATCATAAGGAGATAGATGCTCCTTTTTATATTCACAAAATATACAACATAGATTTTATAGTATTTACTAGGGCTGGGCAAGTTAACGCGTTAATTTCGCGTTAACTCATTAGACTATTAACGGCGATATTTTCTTTAACGCGCGTTAACGCATGTTGCTCACATGCTTTTATTTTGTGAAGGTCTGTTGCTGCGGTGTAGGGGTTTGAATCAGAACAGTAGGTGGCGATAATGCGCCAATAACCTCGCTGTCAGCCAAACCTCGGATTCAGAGGAAGAAAGGTGCTGGCCGGAAAAAAACAAAGCCGACATGCGGAAGGCGGTGTTTCCCGCAGGAATTTGCTTAGGCGAGGCGGTGAGTTGGCAAACGGAACAAGTTTTGTGCGGAGCGGAGCGGGGGGGTCTGCATCGACGCCGTCGGTGAAGTCGCTTCTCGTTTCAAAGTATCCATGTGTTTTTGCCTGTTTTTCCCTGCCATTCACTATATGCACGCGAGAAAGCAACAACAAAAAACCGCGTGTCAACGTCAAATAAACATGCACGCATATCGAGTTAGCAAGCATTTCAGTTTAAAGTTCTTCCAGCATGGAATATGACAGAAACAAGTTAGTTGTAACCACTGCCAAGTTAAACTTTGGTATTGAACATAAAATGGTAATGCTGCTCCCTGCTGTTACCTCAGAAATTGCCTGTTTTTGGTAGATTTTTTCCTCATAAAGAGAATTCCCTGTCAGTGGCAATAAGCTTTAATTTATTATTATTGCTATTTTTTGTTTTACATGTTTAAGTTGAGCTTTACACTAAATATGTGTTACTGATAAGTGCTACAAATGTTACAACACTTTTGTTCATATGGCAGCAGAACATTAAAATAAAAGTGCTCTTTACACTACTTTTGAATTCATTCTTGGAGTTTGTAAATACAATGCGATTAATCGCGATTAATCGCGATTAATCAGTGCGATTAATCGCGATTAAATATTTTAATCGTTGCCCAGTCCTAGTATTTACACAAGAAATCGTTAACAATCTGGCTGACTGGCAGTAGTTGCAAAGTGACTCAGCACATTTTCAGCACGATACGGCAAGTCACCGAGTCCATAAAAGATCACCGGCCCTCAGGCCACAGAAGGTGGAGCGGAAGGAGACGAAGAAACCATCAGAGGCAGATTCCGGATGGGAGGAGAGGAAGGAACATCAAATCAGAAGGACAAGTTTATGATGATGGAGAAAAAGCAAGAGAGTGGAACATAAAAAAAACAGGGAAGTAGCGAGATGAGAGGAACCTATTTCGGCAATCACACCTCTTTCAGTCGACGCAGCTTCGGCTGTGCTGCCGGTCTCAATGCTTGAGAAACATATCCGTGCTGTGCCTGGTTTTGGTTTCAATCACCGGTCCAAATACCAGGCAGAAACTTCTATAATTGTCTTTGAGGTCTGAGCTGACAGACAGGCTAATGCGAAGCTGCAGTGGCTCATAAACTGTACGGTAATCATAGCCTTTCTCCCTCTGGCGTGGCTGCACACGCCACCCTTACGCACGTATCCTTGTTTTTTTTTCTCCCTTAAATATAAATTAGCCTCGCCGAAGCAAAGGAGGAAGGGAGAAACGGCAAATGGAATATGGCATTTGAGAGAGCGAGAGAAATAAAGGTGTGAAAAAGAGGCAGCTTTGCTTCTGACACCTTTCTTCTCAATCCTTGCAAGGATGCAACGTGTGAAAACGAGCAAAGGAGAGAGGCGGGCGGAGGTCAAAGCAAACATCAGTGTGGTGGAAAAGCCAGAAAAAGAAACAACAAAAATATATACATATAGGAGACAGTTAGGGCGTGAAATTGCCCTAAAAAAGTTTGCACCTTCGTCAACTCTTCACATTATTTGTCATGGGAAAAAAAATCATCATAAATCATAGTTATTTTCTCCCAAAGACCTGTGAAATATATATATGTATTTTTTATTTTTTCTACAATGACAGCCTCATTGTTTCTAATGAAGTTCAACTGAATAAAAACAGCCAGAGCACGCTGCTTTTTGATCAGGACTGTCGCTGGAAATCAGACATTTTACCAAGTACCTTAGCTCAGACATCAGGTTAAATGCAGCAACGAGCTCTAAAGATGATACGGAAATACTGAGAGAAATCACTGAAAACAAGAGGCAGAATCACAAGTCATTCTGTGGAAGCGCTACCATCTACTTTCTTTGTTATTCCAATTTCACTGCCTATTTTATTTGTAAGTTATGTGAAAAAGAGATCGTTCATACATTTCCAGTACCTCTTGTTTTTTTTTTTTTTTTAAATCATTATTATTCTGCACTATTGTTCAGAAATCCAACGGTGCTCATAAAAAAACAGGGTGATTTTCTTTGGTATCGGCAGCTCACTGTGCTTTACATATTAATGTAAAGAAAATGTGGGAGTCGACAAAGCGCCAGATAAAGTGTGGATGACTCAGACTGCATCACAGTATGTCAGCATCAATATGGAGAAAAAAGGGGTATCGGATGCCCTCAGCTTTCACACCCTGATTTCATAGGGAGAGACGATTTCCAAGCAAACCAACATATTTTGACACTCCCTGCTAGGTTTTTGCTCCAATAAAAATTTGATTTAGCCATCCCAGCATTTAATAGTCGACGTACATCCACCTATCCATCGCAGCACCAACAAGCAACTCTGCACACTGACACCTAAGGGCAATTTCATGTCTCTAATTGGCCTAACATCCAATGTGATCACATGCTGTTTGAGTCCTGGAGCCACAGGAAGACCATTCAGTGCACGTTCGTGAAAGAAGCGAATCAGAAAAAGTAAAGCTGAAGCATGAACGCTTGTCCCAAATAGTTTCAACAACCAGATCCACCTTCGACCAACACCAAACTCCTCAACCAGAAGAGAATTCAGTTTATAAGTATTTTTTTCCAGAACAAAAAATAAAAAGAACCCTCAAGGCAAAGATGAACCATTGACAAGATGGCTAATAAACAAACCACCCAGATTCACTGTGCAGCACTGACAGTGAGCTCAGCAACCTTAAAAAATATTCACCTTTTTCAGATGCAATTTCAGAAATCTGATAGGTAGGTTTGGCAAAAACAGAAAAAAATGTAATCGATTCATGTAATTCTTTCCTCAGTATAAAAAAAAACAAGACAAAAAGAGAAAGCAACAGCATAAAATCTTTCCAGCCAAGTTATGAAGTTATAAAACATTTGTTAAAAAGCTGTTGATGCAAACTTTGTTATTCACTGGAGCCTCTTTGAAGCATGAACAATACCTTTAAAATGGGTCACCTGTAAAGGGTGACATGGACAGCAATTGTTTTGTAATATTTTTGTATTTATTTATTTTGAAAGGGGACAATGCATTAACATAGTACATATACATATTTGTACAGATTTAAAAATGCAAGATTATAGCTGGGGCTAAGGTTCAAATGGTTTTATAATAACTAAGTTATTATACACTATAGTTTAAAAAAGTCAACTAATGTCAGATTTTGTGAATAAAAAATTAAGATTGTTTCCATCAAATTTTTTATATGATTAATTATCGTGTTGTAGATCTCCTTAGGGGAATAGTTTTGTGACAGTTGCATATAATTAGGTAGGTGTGAAAAAGAGAGAAATCCAAAAAAAGAATCCAATGTGTTAATGAATGATGCAAAAGGTAAAAGGACGAATACTGAGTACTGTAAAATAACCTGTAAATTAGTCATTTCAAACACAGTTAATGAAAGCTAAAAACAACGGAGCTTGCATTTGAAAATCATTGAACCATTGGAGGCTCTGTGAAAAAAGCTTCAGATCCTGTTGTCCTTAAAAACGCAGCCAAGGTTTTTCAGTCAGGCAAGTTAAAAAGGTGCCAAACTCAAAGCAATCACATTAGATTATGTTTTTTTCTGATAATCAAATGCTTACTTCAAACAAAGTGTTTGTTTTACTTAGAAACAAGTAAAGAAGGCTTATGATTAAGATTGTTTAGTAAAGAGAAGTATATTGTCAATGCAGCTCCACTCTACACCATTTATAGTTTAGCCCAAAGTTATTCACACATTTCTGATATGCCATTTCTTTATAGAATGTAAAGTAACACTGTTTCATTTTCTGTCAGAAACAAACTTCTTGGTTGAATAATTTTAAATCTAAATCTGCCAGGGGTATGAATAATTTGGGGCTTAAATATATATTTTTCACTATAAATAATTAGAGGGATAGGCCCTTTATTAACAACCTTTGATACATGCTAAAGTATAAAGGGGATGAAAAAGAAATTTAAGAATTTAAAATTCTAAATGAAATAATTAGCTAGTATTTATCAATATATTGATAGTTGATATAATCAAATTGCAGTATGATGGATAACAAAAACCTTTGCTTTTACATCTTTTAATACTTAAATAATTACTAATATGTAGTATTTAGTTGCATTTATTGTTTCACTGTATTTCTCCTAACATGTAACGTCAAACGTGATTACAAGAAGAAGTTAAAAAAAAAACATTTAATTTAGCAAAAAGAAATTGTGACACGGTACAACTTTGTTCCAGACAAACATTTTTACCATTACTAATTATGTGGACAGATAATTACAGATTCACTATGGGAAAGTTGTTTTGTCACAGGAACACACAATAAACCAACTGCGTGAAAGATAATATCATATTAAGTCTGTACAATGTGATAACTAAGGCAGTAGAACCAAATAGGAAAAATACTGAACATAAAATAGACATTTATGAATTGAGTACCTGCAATGTGACCAATAAATTAAGAGCATAATAAAAATTCTAGACTTATATATGTGAAAGGCAGAAATCCCATTAACAACCCCTGGATCAAATACTTCCTGCATGGACAGAATGTGTCACAGATTTACCTCAAACAATGAGGTAAATTAGCTCTAAATGTCTAATCTTTATTTTAAATCTGCTAATAAATGATCAAATACAAAACCAACAATACAAAATCATACCGCCAATTCACAGAATAGATAGTACTTTGATAGTTTAAAAAAGAAACTTGTACAAATAATTAAACGTCATCGGCGTAGAATGACATGTTTGGGGGGAAAAAGGTGCATTTTTAATAATTTTCCCATGCTCCCTTTTATTTTCTTTGAAAATACTGCTCTCCGTCTGGACTCTAGAACACAGACTAAATCTGGAAACCTTCAATACAGGCTTGACATGAGAGCGATTATAGGATCTCACCCTCCGGTTTAACCCGAGCACAGAGGGACCGCTGAGAGAAATAACAGAACCGGTGTGCAGGACTAAAAAAAAAGAGGAATCAGGGGGCCGAAGATTTCTGAGAGTAATAACCGCTGACACATGAAGGAGGACAACAAGGTGACGGGAGACGAGGGAGGTGTGGGAGATGAGGGAGAAGAAAGGGGGGGGGGGTGGAGGAGGTCGTGCAGGGAAGTCAGGCACAGAGACTGATTGCCTGCGACAAGCTGTTGGTGATATGATGGACACAGGAGACTATGTGGGACCACGGGGGGGACAGAGAGCCAGGGGAGGGGAGGACAGAGGAAAAGTTGGAAAGTTAAAAAAAGAAAGGAAGCAAAGAGTTTAAATGACATGATAGAAGGCAATGAGGTAAAAGACTTTAATGTGTCCATTATGGAAAAGTGGGGCGGTAATGGATACAAAGGAGCTGGACGGAGACCAGAGAGGCAAATTGGACCAAAAGAGCTTCCACAAATTTTGCAAATGCAAGCTATTTTTTTTTTTCCATTCAAACATCCTAATCAGGTTAAAAATATCCCAAAAGGTAATTTTTTTTTTTTTTTTGTTAAAAGAGTGACAAATCCTCTTAGATCCATTAGCAGGTGTCACTATTTCTGCAAAATCTCAGTTTCACGGGAACAAAGCGAACACAAAAAGATCCCAGCCGCTTTGCCCTTAGATAGAGCGAGCGCGCTCCTCCCTAAAAAAAAAATCTAAGCTGATGAGCACGAATGTTTCAAATTTTTCCTCCCACTCGAGGGGGTAAAGATATCGGCAAAATCAAGGCAGGAATAATCACCGCACATCTGTGAAATTCTGATGAGAGGCAGAGATTGGGAGGAGTTGCTTCCAATCTTTCCCACCTTATTCTGGGAGGACGGGATAAAAAATGGAGTGGGAAGGAGTGAATACAGCAATCTGGGATTAGATAAGGAAGAGGGGGGGGGAAGGGAGGGAGAGCGGGGATGAGTAATTGAGACAATGATCAGCAGTGATGGGGGGAGATGAGAAGCACCAGAGGACGGGGTTGAGGAAGGGCGTCGATCTGCCGCCCTCGCCCGACAGGAAGACGGGAGGCCGAGGCAGGGAAAGTGGAAAAACTTAATTAATGAAATAATACCGCAGTCAACCCCAATCAAACACAAGCACACAAGGAATCAGCAGCCAGGCAGAGGCGGGGGGGGGTTTGTGTGTACACTTCATCCACAGTGGAGGAGAATCTCTCTTTCCGAGACTCTGTTGTTATTACCAAGGTCAGGTTGGGCCAAGTTCCCTCCCCGCCTCCACTATCACAGCGCCAGCTTGCCAACTCTTATAAGAAAAGGAAGCAAAAAAAAAAAAAAAAAAAAAAAATGGGCATTTGAAGCACATTTTTCACTCATTCAGGGATGCAAATCCCAAATCCGACTTGCGCTCAGTCTTTTAATGACTGGCACTTGCTGCTGAGGCAGATGACAGCATATGTCGTTTGATTTAAGATGTACTTCTGGACTGGATGTTTGGCATCCGTGGCCGTCCTGCTTGCCCTCCCCTCTCTGTTTGTGTTGTGTGTTCTGAATTGTGCAGATGGCACGTTACAGCCAGAAAACGTTTCTTTTCATGTAATTTATATATTCACAGATTTTAATCATTACTGTCACATAATTCTGACAACATTAAGACTTTTTTTTTACTTTGCTCAGAAGTCATGAGAAGGGTTCTTTTTGTTGCATAATCATCCATATTGGTTGTGGCAATGGGATTCAGCTTGTCTCACATTCTCTTGGTTGAACTGATATTCTAGGAAACTGGTTTAAAAGCAAAATTAAATGTTAGGCCCAAACAAGTTGATTAAGTTGCTTCCAAGAACCTTTAATGCCATTTAATGCCCAATTGCATTATCGCACAGCTACATTGCATCCAAATAACATATAACGATACCACAAAATGTAGCATTTATAATCATATCAGCACTCCATAACTTAATTTCAACTTAGAGACCCTAGATAAATCCCATATCAGACGGATGGTTGCTGATGTGCAATATGACCATACCTGGGTAAAACTAAGTCCACGCTGTTGATTATTATTTACTGTTTTTAACAATTATCTCAGCTCTTTCAGTTGGCGCCATCATTTTTGTTGATTTTATCTAGGTATTTTGTGAGAAAACGAAAATAATTTTGTTGTTGGCAGCAACAACAAAACATTTGTGTTCTTCTTCTTGGCGAAACTGCAATAAAATGTATGTAAGTGCTATTTGTATAGCATTTACAATGTATGTAAATGCTATACAAATTTAACCATTTACATAATGAAACCTATACTTGACCTCATGGCATGCAGTGTAGACACTATCTGCACTGATGTAGAGTCACTCACCTCTGCACACCAAATGCTAGACACGGCAGTGAAAGTGGAGCGATTATTCAGAGTAACAAGACTGTTGAGATTAATGTTGTTTGTTCTGACTACAAAGTATAGGCCTGTTATTTCCGACCACGTTCGGATCTGAAGCAGCCTTTTGAATGAGAGGCAAGACGTCTTAAAGGAACAAGAGAGGGAATCCAGTTGGGTCTAAAGCATTAACCTAAAACAGGACTGTGGGACACGTTCATTTTGAGGTGATGTGTCTCAAAAAGACAAAATGGATTTGAGCCGAAGAAAACGCTACAGACTCTGGGTGTGCATTGCTGAGGATGAAAACCAATCAAACAAAGTGTCATGTTTGACAGGAAAATTACTCATTCAAGTCTGGATCAAAAAATATATTTATGAAATAGATTAAATATCATAAAAGGTTAGACTTCCAACATTTAGTCCACAAGGGTCAAATGAAATTTTATTCAATGTTTCCGACTAATTTAAACGGCACCAAAGGAAAATAAATTGATGGGATTTTGAGGTTTAAGTGAAGCATACCCTAATTCCTCCCAGTGAATATTTGCTGGATGAATTAATTTATTCCAATCTGGCTTCTTAAAAAAAATAAATCACTATAAAACTGAGCCAGTCTTTTCAACCACCTCCTTTTAAAAAACTCTATGAAATGTATCAAAATTGAAAAAAAAAATGTTCTGACTGTAAACACATCAACAAATAACGCCTTTCTGGCCACTTTGATTTGGGTTTAGTGGGGGGAAAAAAGTTATGGGTGTCTGCATCGATGCACAAACGAGGGTACTATTATAATCCCTACATTTTGTGTTGGATTTAAAATATCAACCACTGTGAAAGAACCCAGAATAAAAATCCTGATTGTTGAATCTATGCTTGTTTTTTTTACCTGTGGGAGTTGAGAGCAGAACCTTTATTACAGAAAAAAGCACGGCATAAAGAAACATCAGAACGCCGACTACTGTAATAAAGCAGCACTGGTGATTGTTGCTTTAAAGGAAGAACATTAGCGACAAAATGTACATGGGCAAAGTGGAACATGAGGCGGGAAATGAAGGTAATGTGCCTCCCTTTACAGTGTCAGGTCTGATTGTAGACACGCTTCTTACCATAGAAACGAGTCCCTGCTAATTTAATGTCATCAGTGTTCCTTTATATGTTTTTTCCTCCTAATTGGAGGCACAAAGGAGGAGCTTTATATGATGGAGTGTAATTGCCAAATGTGCGCCCAAACGAACTGCCGCTCCTCCCTCTCGCTTTCGTTCTGTTTTTCTTGTTGTTGTTTTCTAATGGCACTAAGATTATAGCAACAAAAATGGCACCAACTGGGCAGATTACGCAATAAGCAGAATGAAAACCCAGCCGAGCCGGAGCCAGGACACCACATCGGGTTTCGGCGGGGAGAGTTGGCCTCGCATGTCCCTGATGATGATGATGATGATGATGTGTGATGATGCGTGATGGAGTGAAAGCTGCGTCACAGGTGTGTCAAGTTAGCAGAGGGACTAAAAAGGAAGATATCCAAAGCAAAAGGAGTTTTTTTTTTTTTTTTTTTATGAGGTCGGGGCCGCATCAAGGCCTGCTGAGGCCGGTGAGTCTGGTGTGTGTTGTTGTGCAAATCAACATCAAACCAAATATGTCGCTTAGCCTTTCAAATCCTCATTTCCCGGGTTCCAGCTGTTTAGCCTTTGTGCCGATTTTTCCTAAACAACAACAACAAAATTGGGTTGGCCACAGGGGTGGCCCCGGAAAGTTGCTGGTGCTTTGGCCCGTGCAGAAGGTTCTGGAAAGCGACGAAGGTGGGCTTCACTGAAGCCTTCCCGTTAAAGGCTAGATGATGAAGAGCATAAAAACCTGATCTCCTCTCCCTTGAGGCATTGCTTAGGGGTACAATCTCACTCGCTGCTTCTCGCCGTGTCCCCTTCTTACTCTATTAAAAAAAAAAACCCTGGATCTTGCCGTTGAAATTTCCTGTAACTAAAACCGTCTTCATAAATCTCCTATGACACTTTTATAACCTGGCTATGACGCACTAACGAAGCTATCGCAAGCCATTACCTCGCCACGGTGGCAAAAGACATTAAGTTCTGTGCTGGAACAGAGCAGGCATTATTTTAGCTCCCCCTCTTTTAAACCAACACACAGACACACCAGCTCACTATATTGTTTTGTTTCCCGCTTGCATTCCACCTTCAATTATACACCAAACACACCATTACGTCCAATATAGCATGAAGCTTTTTAAACTTGTTTTTTTTCTGTGTAAAAGGGGCACATTTCCCTGTTCTATTGTTGCAGACAAAGGCCCACTGTCTAACCGTGTTGTGGTAGCTCTGACTGCACAGATCGGACCGGCTACAAACAAGTACGTGCACCAAACAAAGACGTCTGAGTGATTGGCGCCTGCGTTGCACGGTGAGGTAACGGTATGCGAGCGGTCTGCGAGCAGAATAACTTTAATATGTGCATGAGCTCAGATATTTGTGCAGATAAAGACCTGGACTGCAGAAATGTTTGCTCAGTAACAGCCAGGCCAGCCGCCTAATATAGCACCCAGAGATATTTTTGGTTGAGTGCAATAATACGGTTCTGGTCGGAGGATCAGATAAACTCATCACGGACATCAAAGGCAGTTTAAATTGGAGCTTTTAATGATTTACTTTGAACCGTAGGGTTTTCTAGGACGATGTGTCATATTCATTCTGCAACTTGAGTTTGAAAATCAAGGATTTACTGGGTTTTTATTTCCACACAAGGACAAAGTTATTTTGTTAAATAAGCGAGAGGCACCTTGGCCACAAGCATTTTTGAGAAGCTCCCAGAACAATATCGGCTGAATATTTGACCACTCTTGTTGTGTTTCCTGGCACACAACTACAAATAGGATTAAGGTGAGGGATTTGATTTTATTAGAAAGCGGGTTGGGATCATTGTCCGGTTGCAATATCCAGTTTCAACCATCTGGCCGCTGATTTGACATGAGGCAGAGGAGGTCAGCCCTCCTTCTTCATCCATCCACTTTGGGCTGTACCTGTCGTAGTTTGCGTTTATTTCTTAGTTTAGGTTCTGTTTTGGTTTGGGTTCTGCCTTGCTGTTGGTTCGATTGTGGGTCCAGTTGCTGTCGTGGTCTTAGTTTCTGTCTCAGGTTGTTTTTTGTTTTGACCGTGTTTTGCACTTTACGTCTCAGTCGTCAGCTCTGTTCTCCTGCCAGCAATCTGCCAGTTCACTTCACCTGCCAATCTGTCTGCCTGCCACTAGTCACTAACCAATCAGTTCGGTTCATTTCAGTCACCACCTTCCCTTTGATTATTTCCACCTGCCACTAGCAATTAGCACTTCGCTCTGTTCACCTCCTTATTTAAAACCTGTCTCAGTCCACTCCAATTTGCCAGATCATTACAAGCCTTTGGGTGAGTCTCATTTAGCGTTCTGATTTCTGGTTGCCCTGTAGATGTTGACCCGATTTGCTTCCGGATATCTGAGCCAGCCTGATCCCTGTTTCTGCCTGCTAACCTGTGTACCCGACCTAGCCTATTTCTGGATTATCCGAGTTAGCCTTGACCCCTGTCTGCTTAACCTGCTAGCCTGTGTACCGATCTTAGAATCAGAATCAGACATACTTTAATAATCCCAGGGGGAAATTGTTGTTTCAGTACAATCGCCATAACATGAACAAACAAACATCACAAACATTTCAGGGAGAGACGATTTACTGAGGCCTTGCTGCCAATGAACCGCCTTACAGGGTGCCCACAGGGCGCTGCCATTAGACCATCTGGACTCTTATTTGACTACCGAGTCTGCCTGTCCTCGTCTAGCGGGACTGCTTGTCTGTCAAACTGGTTTCACCCACATCTGTCTTTAATAAAACTTCTTTAATTTTACTCACTTGTCTGGTTTCTTTAGGCACCTCCTAGTGATTGACGTAGTGCCTGCGTCACTGTGGACAGGGAAACTCTTGAGTTTCCAGTAATGAATAATTCTCCTTTGTTAATCTTTACTTTCTTGGACTCTTCTTGTTCCTGAGGATTTGTAAACCTAAGGAGCGCTGTCAAACAAATCCTTTTTCGACTAAGACATCCGGCTAAAGCAGAAGTTGTTGGTTCTCAGCCTTGTCATGGAAGACATTCTTGAATGTTCAGTACCACTTTTAGAAGATTTATCTTATTCTTGGTATATACTTGAGCCTTTATCCGTATGCAAATGCTGTCGGGACTAGAGAATGTAAATTCGGACTTTAAAAGCATTGAGCTCTGTCGCTGTATGATCATTGCACCATGGAGAAACAACAGAATAAATCAATTAAGCCCGACATTAACATGCCATCCGTGATGTGTGCAAACTTCTGACTGGAATGGCAATAATGCTAAACAACACAATTAAATGTTGCTCCTGTCCTGGCGGACTCAGCGGCGCAGCAACCATTTGATTGACGGGATATATTGTAGCTCGTTTTTTTTTTTTTTTCCAGGTCAGTTTGCCGATTTTAAGCCTTCGTCTCGCAACCTTCTGCACATGAACGGAGAGCCAGAGGCGACGGGACCTGACAGGGCCCATGTCAGGAGTCACAGGCTAAACTCACATGATGTGTCACATGCTGACCTAACAGAAGGACACACGACAACATCATGCCAGCCCCCAGCTCTACATTTCTCGCCTCCTCCGATAGAGACGCGGTCTCCTCAGACTGGGGGTGCCGGTCCACATACATGCTCGTGTGACCCGCCGACCCACGCATGTGGGGGTAATGATCTCAGTGTCATTGCTTGCGTGCGGCCAATCTCTCCCCCCTGTGCTCGATGACATTTTAATTCTCAGCAGCTATTCTCTTTCCATCCATCCTGTTCTATTAGGATCACCCGCCCACTGTCCACCTATCCAACCACCCCACCACGTCTGTCCGCTCCCTCCCTCTGCATCTCCTGTGAGCCTGAAGAACGGCCGCCTCACAATCACATCGTATTAACCTCCAGCAAACTTCTGCCTACCCAGGCAGGGTTTTGAAAACGAGTCGCAGGAGTAGGATCAGGTGAGTTAGGGCTATCGAGATGTACTACGGTCTCCAAACTGCAAAACTTTCTGGTTCCTGCAGTTTAAAGTCACTTAATTTGATGGTAAAGACAGTGTCGGGCGCATAGACATTGACAGTATTTCTTCAACATTATAAAAAAGTCCTATATAGGGCCTTGCATATGTCTGTTCCTGCAGCAAATCTTGAATAATATGTAGTTACATCCTAAATATGGATCTTTGTTCATTCCTAGCTTCTTCATCAACTGTTTCAAATTGTTTCTTTATTTATTTATTTTTTAGAAGCGAGCCATTTGGCCTCATTATATTTCACCATGTGTCAATGTGGCTTAAATCATAAGCTAAAACCATAAGCTTCTTTATCCGTGAAAAGTGTATTTTTATTGGTTTGTCTTTAAATGATGCATTTAAGTACTTTTAAATAGCCTCTATGAGGCTTAGTCCTGTGAAAGCATTTGAAAAAGGTAAACGACGGAGTCGTCGACGGAAGCCAAGACAAACTCTAGTTTAAGCTGGAAAAGTTTTGTCATCTTGCTTAAATATTTAATAGGGCAGCACAAGTTAATAAGTTAACTTGATAGCTTATACCCTTTATTTCTGTAATTTGCCAAAACCCAGAATTTCACTAAATTCAGCCTTACAAAGGTTGGACAGAAACTCGCAGACACCCATTTGTCATTTCCAAAATCCAAACCTTTCCAGATTTAGACTTTCAGAGCTCTCTGTCCTTCGTAGCCTTTTTTCCTCTGAATCTATGTTTGGATAATTTCACATCGGTGAGGCTTTGGGTTTGGGATCTAAAAAAAAACAAAACTGCAAACTGTAAACAAGACAGAGGAAGGGAGCAGAAAAGAAGGGATGGATGAAGGGAAAGATGGACGAATGGAAAGAGGGCAAACAGATGAACAGATGTATAGTCAAGCGGATGGATGATGGTGTGATGATGACCAGACGAACAGACATATGAAGTTATGGATGGAGGAATGGATGGATGGGTGAGTACAAATTGTCTGGAAATACTTTTTTTTTTTTCCCCACACTCTATTTTCTTTTTCCAAACTCACCCAGACCTGGAAAAACACTTAACTCAAATGCCTTATGTTTCCCGACTTTAGTAGGAACCCTGAACCCAGCGCTACTGCTCACCGACCTGCTGCTTCACACTGCCTGTCAGCTGGCTGAAATAAAAAAAAAAGCTGCAACGCTTTCCTGTTGCTTCTAAAACAGAACAATCCAGCTGTTTGGAAACATCTGCGGTCAGGATCCTCCCAAACAGCCATGGTGTGAAAACTGAAGGAACCCCAACCATACACTGCAAAAACAGAACTAAAAATAAGTGACATTTTCTTGAAATTAGTGTATTTGTCCTTGATTTGAGCAGGTAAATAATCTTATCTGCCAATGGAATTAGTAATTTTACCCCTAAAATAAGCTAAATAAATATAATGCACTTGAAATAAGATGATGGAGATGAATTGTTCCTGTTTTAAGTGCATCAATATTATTCCATTGGCAGATAATCCTATTTACCTGCTCAAATCAAGGGCACATACACTCATTTCAAGAAAGGTTCACTTATTTTTAGTTATGTTTTTGCAGTGTACTAAGGTTTTAAACTAGTACAGACGATGTGCTATGCATTAAATTCTTCTCTGACTGGCTGTTTTGGGAATTTAAATTCCTCTCTGTAAAGGAACTGACGGCAATTTTGCTACTTGAGCAGATAGCCTGATATTGTTATTATAGAAAGAGCAAAAAAGCATCGGAACAATAAGAACATTTACTGTTTACCTTAAATATGGAGGTTATAGATGGCACTATTATAACAGTAGTTAATTCTAAGTAAATAACTATTATGCTGTATGACTTTAGCAGCAGTAAAAATGTAGTTAACTTTGCCTTTTAGAATAAAACATTCAAATTTCATCCTGTCCAAGTCCCAGGAAGCCATCTGGGCAGTGGGAAATACTCCTGGTCATCAATCCTGACACACAGCTACTTGCCCACATGGCGCTGGAACTGATTGCTTGTGACAAAATCTGCCGCTGCGTCCCGGCTTAGTTCTGACCAGCAAAAACATGCTTGTTGTCGCAGCATTTTTTTTTTTTTTTTTTGCAGAAACGCTCACAGGCCCCGCATCTGCCACCCCAACGATAATCCATCTGGGAGTTATCCTGTTACATGTGCGCCTGGTCAGATATGTTTACAGATGTCGCGGTGTATTTGTGGGAGCAACAAATCCACTGTTTCATAATCAGTTGCATGGCACGCTGACCCGTTATGGACGCACGCGCGCCCCTACGTCCACGTCTATTAAGCCCGTTCACGGCCTCGAAGTTAGAAAATGTGCACGCTTGCACTTCGATATACGTGCAACACGGACTGAACAGAAGGAGTGGAAGGAGAGGATCGGGGCGGCTTTTACTTTCGCTTACTTCTGGCTTAATGAAATGACGATAAAAACAAACGCCGGCCGCATCAGTGCAATAAGTCCGACTGGCTGTTTTGGGAATTTAATGCATGCCGGCCTAATGTGGCTGCCAGAGCAAAGAGGGGCATAATGGAGCAAAAAGAAAAGACTGGCAAGGACAAAAGGGAGGAGAAAGAGAGAGAGAGAGAGGGGAAAAAAAAGAAAAAAACTAAAAGTGCTAATGCAAAAGAAAAGAGGGAGCCGGGCCATTAAAAGGAGGCCCAGTGACTGGGTGGATAAGCCTTGTGTAACGTTGGTAAAGTGCCGGCCATGTAGGACAGTCATGACCAATGTTCCTTACAACTGGGTCAATGCTCCCGTCCCGGGGCAGCGAGGGCGTATGTGTGTGTGTGTGTGTGTGTGTGCGTGTGTGTGCGTGTGTGTGTCGGCTATCTGTTAACTTCCCCCCCAAACCTACTAGAAACTCTCTGTCGAGTGCACTTCTGTGTGGACCTGCATGCATACTGAATGAACACTTCAATGACTACTTATCAATACTTAATGAATACTTATCAGTGAATCCCAGAGTGACTTCTACAGCAGTGATTTTTTTTTTTTTTTTTTTTTACCCCTCCTTTAAAAAGCCACGGAAGTCTTTTTTAGACGTGGCGAACTCCCGCCGCCGCCGGCAGAGCCTGTGGAGTGGGCCGGCGAGTTCACGGCGGAGCCCGACTGTCTGAACGGGATGCTTTCCAGCACTGACGGAGGTGATGCTAGATTTGCAGCAGTCGCACGGAATGAGAAGGAAGGCTTGAAGCGATCACACGGAATCTATCCGCCCGCAGACCTTCGGAGCACACACGTCCGGACGCATCTTCATCTGCCGGTGTCTGCTGGCGGGCCGCGGCGCGCGAGCGCGTGAGGGAGCTCGCCCGTTCTCCATTATATCAGGAACAGCACTGGGAGCCTGGAGAAATGGGTCAGCGCCAGCGTCGTCGGTTTCCTTCTCGCCGTCTCTCGTGTTGTCTTATTTTTCGCCGCCTCTCTTATTCCCAAGTTGGTCCCAGAATAAAGAAAATTACAAAAAAAAAAAAAAAATGAAACACCTCCGGTTGTCTGGATGTGGGTTAAACTCGCAAAAGTCCATCGCTGCTCCCGTCCAGCATCGCTGCTGGAGAGAGTAAGCGTGTCCAGCCACGCCTGTGCCTTCTGGGCCTTCCTCACACCTGGTAGGGTTAGGAGGGAAAGGAGGCGGCAGGAGGACCGAGCTCTACAACCCTGTAAGGTCACCGGGCCCGGAAAGAGCATAACAATGCATTCATTAGAACGAAATTGATCAAAAATGGATGTTTTTGGCCTGTGCATGGTACCCTACATATCTAGAGGACACACAAGCCACCATACAGCTCCTTTTTAGAATATAAAAATTAAAAATTCTCATTACAACCATGTCTTAGTGATCCCCCGTGGTCAGGGTTGACATTTGCAAGATACCTGCGCCTAAACTTCAGGTGAGGCTCGACTTTTCCCACAGGCGCAGCGTCACTGAGGCCAGAAGACGCTGCTCGTTTATCCCAGTGTCTATGAAATCTTTGACATAGCTGCAGTTTTAACTTGTGTTAAAAGCGCGTGTTAGACCGTGGAGTGGGGAAAGCCTTTTTTTGGTAGATGTTGTCTCGACTCTTGCACCACATGCAGAAAGACTCAGCTCGTCTGCCTCGCCATAATCCACCGAGGAGATCACGGCTTAAGTGAAGTGCAGCGACTTTCTGTTGAAATACCGAAGCAAAATACTTGGGCAAAGACAGAATCCCTGTTCGGTTGAACAGGAAAAAAAAAACAGATCTGTGGGATTACTGTAAATTCTTGTAATACTTCAGTAAAGTACAGTTTGTCTGAACTTTAACAATCAGTCTTTTGGAGCTCACACCTCCCATCCATTATGTTGAATTTTATTAACTGGACGTAAAGCTCAGCTCAGCATTCTACGTTTCTAATGAGTAAAAGGAGATTTACTCCTCTACACTGCAAAAACATAACAAGGAATAAGTAATTCGTTCTTGAAATAAACGTATTTGTCCTTGATTTGAGCAGCTAAATAAGATGATTGGCCAATGGAATGAGTTTTCTGACCCCTGAAATAAGATAATTAGACAAACTGCACTTGAAATAAGATGACAGAGATAAGTTGTTCCTAATTTAGGTGCAAAAATCTTATTCCATTGGCAGATCATCGTATTTAGCTGCTCAAATCAAGGACAAATACACTCATTTAAAGATAATCAAACTTATTTTTAGTTCCATTTTTGCAATGTAAAGAACTGGCGAACTGCTGATTTAAACTTTTACCCAGTTCCAGTGGCTTTATTGTTTTTCAGATCCTGTTTTATAAACTAATCTCCAGCCTGCGGTAGTTACCAGCTTTTCTCCTGCGGCCAGGTGTCTCGTCGCGATGGAAACCCACATTTGTTGACGGCGTAACACAGAAACGAGTCCAAATTGAAAAGATCAGTTAAACTTGGAAAAAAGAAGAAAGAAATGTAAATAAGTGAACGTCAGGAAGGTTCTCGCTCCCAGACGTCATGACACCAGACGCCTGGCAGGCGGCGCACGGCCCAGTATGAGAATCACTGGCTTACGAGGCGCTTGTTGAACTTGTAAAAGCGTTTCAGGAAGAAAAAAATAACATCATGCCCATAAAAATCTTTATATAGATTGTTAATCTCTAATTACTATCCCCATCGTTAAAGCGAACCCTAAAACCAGTTTTGTTTTGCTGGAGATTTTATGAATCCAGAATTTGTTCTATGACATTCAGTTTCAATGGATGAGAGAGTGAATAGGTGACTGATTAAAATCAAAAGAAATATTACCAATATGACCACTAATTCAATTATACTGACAATAATAAGCTTTTGATTTAGAAAAAAACACAGTATTGCTCCTGGCTTTAGTTTTTGTGCAATAGGTTAATATTTTTTGTACCTTTTCAACAGATCTTTGCAAATATTTCCTGCAGTGCCCGTCTTTGATTACGACCTCCGTTTGTCATCTTGCTGCGTTATTGTTTTTTTTTTTTACTCCCTTATTCACAAATTCCAGAAAGGAAGGGAAATTTACACACCTGTATGAGCACACGGTCGCTACATAAAAACTCTGCTGTCTCACATTATCCTGATTTACTGGCTCAATTTAGGCGTGAATTCAGTGCAGCGAGGAGGAAAACAAGAGACAACTCCACCTTAACTCGCAGCTCCTTGTCTTCTGTCACCCCATCATCTTTTCATCACGGCGCAAGAGGGAAAAAAAACGTAGAAGAAAATAACAAATAATGCGCCTTTTGTAGCAATCAGTTGATCCGGTTAAAGCTCCTCTCCCTCTCCCTTTCAATTATTGCCCTAATGCTTCCCACACTTAGTGGGGGCTTCCTCGCGAGCAGAACCTCACGGTGACTTTGTGATTGCGGGATTACGGCGCTGTCGCCTCGCCGCCGACGCGCTGAAGACATGGAGGAGGCGACCCGACTTCTGCCCTGACACGGGGTGCAAACCCGTCGGCAACAATAAAAGACGAGCCTCTAAAACAGCACGGAGCCAAAACGTCTCTTTAAGACGCAGATTTTCTCATTGTAAGTGACTTTGGGGAAACTTTGCAGCTGACGTCGACTTCCGCAAACAAGCGTTGTTTAAGGACGGCCGTAAAACCGACGAAGGAATGCTGGGAACTCAGCTTGAGCCAATGGGTCCTAGAGGCCGGGACAAGGCTATTTAGGGTTCAGCGGTTGGCAAATGTTCCCTGTTTTCAATTCAATTCAATTCAATTTTATTTATATAGCGCCAATTCATGAAACATGTGATCTCAAGGCACTTTCCAAAGTCAAATTCAATGATTATACAGATTGGGTCAGATTATACAGATTGGTCAAAAAGTTTCCTCTCTAAGGAAACCCAGCAGATTGCATCAAGTCTTGACAAACAGCATTCACTCCTCCTGAAGAAGCGTAGAGCCACATGGACAGTCTTTGCAGCAATCCCTCATACTGAGCAAGCATGAAGCGACAGTGGAAACAAAAACTTTTCTTTAACGGGAAGGAAAACCTCCAGCAGAACCAGAACCAGGCTAGTTATGAACGCTAATCTGCTTCGACCCACTGGAGGTTAGAGAAGACAGAGCGGAGACACAACAAGAGAGACAAAAAAAAGCACAGAAGCACACATTGATCCAGTAATCTGTTCTACATTAGATGGTAATAGTGAAAACCCATCTGCAGTTTGCTATAAGACATAATAGGGAGGAGGTACTGTAGCAAACCAGTGGATGAAGGTGCTCTGGCTGGAAGGGACCTAAAAAGAACTTTTTTGCCAACATGCTAAACGTTGCGTGGTGGAAAACGAAGACAAAGTGAGACACGGTGTTAAGAGTATCACGCTTTGGGGATGTAGAAGGTGATTAAAGTTGATGGGAAGCAGGAAGGATACTGAATACTGAACCACCCTGGCACAAAAAGGCTGCAAATGGCATAGGTTGACCTTCCACCAGGACAACAGCCCTAAATATACAGCAAAATCTACAACACTGTGGTTTAAATCAAAGCACGCTTATGTGGTAGAATGGCTTAGTCAAAGTCCGGATGCTCTCGGTTCGAAATTACCAAAAAACGTCTGTATTAACACGAGCAAAAGCTGGTAGAAAGCCACCCCAAACAATCTGTTGACGCACTTTTCAGATTTTTGCTTATGCCATCATCACGTCAAAGTTAGTGGTTGTAACGCGACGGCGCGTTGCAGATGTTCAAGGGGGGCGTGAAGACTTTTTCGCGGCGAGCGTAAACACCCGAGGCGGTCCTTCGAGATCTTTTGCGACGCAGCCGAAAACGCGTTAAAAGAGGGCAGCAGAAGGAGGACGGGGAGTTGCACAGTTGAAGGACAATCGTCTGGCAAAACAGGAAGCTGGAACCGATGCAGAAAAAAAAAAAAAAAAAGAGGGAAGTGGGTCAGCGGTCTGAAGGGAGGAACGTGACAGCGATCTGTAACACATACATAGCGGGTAGAGAAAGCGAGCTGCAGAGAGAGCGGGAAGATGGCGGCTCAGACAGGGGACAGGTTTCTAAATTAAGAGAAAGGAAGGCAGAAGCGTGTGAAGGAGGAGGAGGAGGAGGAGAGCGAGTGAGTGAGAAAAAAGGGAAAAATCCAAGGGAGGCAAGGGCTGTGAGAGGTACGGGCCTCATAAATGTCACTCCTTTCCGGGTGATATTAATGGCAAATGTCAAAGACGGAACCGACGGGAGGTTAATGTTCCTAAATACACACAAAGCCGTGTATGATTTCGCCACCCCCCCACACCTTTAGCCAATGACTTCTGAAAACAGGCAGCAAGGAAGTGGGCCTGCAAGAGGAGCCGTTCATCTTAAAGACTGTAATTACACACCGCCATCAGTCTAATTAAGGCTTTTAATGAACACTGCGAGAGCTCGGAAAGGACAAAAACCTGCCAGCCGCGGGAACGCGGGCGCGTTTGTTTGCGCGCGTGATAAACGACGCGCTCAAGGAAGAATGTGCAGCGCAATCAAACACTTTAATGAGGCCAAAGAGGAGCTTTGAGGTCCACCGTCTAATAAACACATGCACCTTTAAGGGTCGGCCATTTCCTGTTGCAGCAGACGTACGTGAAAACGCGCGCAGGCAGAAGACTAATTATTCCCGTCGCTTGGCGCGGTGATGAAGTGGTCCGGTTCTGCCCGCCGCAGAGGCGTGACCCGACCCGCGCTGAAGACCTTTGAGACGATTGGATTTGCCATTAAGGAAAAGTTTATTTAAGATTTAGCTTAAACGCTCCACAACAGAGGTTTTATCTGCATAATTCATCATTAGGCTTGGCTGCTGAGACTCTTGGCTGCCTTGTCCCACTGGCTGGGCTGGTACTGGGAAAATAGGCCAAAGTATGTTGAGTCTGGATCTGTGAGGAGATACGGAGCAGCAGAAAGGACAAAAATCCAATGTTTGGCTGTGGGTGGGCAGTCTGAGCTATGACAAGTGATTTCCAGTTTTCTTTCAAGACATTTATTTGTATTTTTCTAAAATTTGTAGACTATTTCTGATGCTATTTTATTCAATTTCCAGATATGCCACAACTCTAATACAACTCAACAATGTGGAGCGGAGGTGCACTGATCGGTTTCTTTGAAGTTGGCCCTGTTGATTGCATTTTTTTTAAGCAAAAAATAAGACTTTGCCTGATAATAACAAAATCTATTAAATCTGAGCACACATTTTAACTATTCTTACTTAATCTTCCTAATCTACGTGACTCTATCACCTATCAGATTGGTGATTTTAAAAAAAAGTGCAGCTGCATCCCTGGTGAAAATGTAAAAACAGCCACTAATCAAAGTTTCTTTTATTTAATACATTAGAATAATTTGATACTTAAATTCTATTTAAAAAAATTAAATGATTGAGAATTTCAAATAAAAAATTGACAGTTTTTAAGTCAACATAACAAGTCTAATAATGTAAATCTCTCTGAAGTTTCTTGCAGCTTATATTTCAGTTCTTTAATGATATATATAGCCTCCTAATACTATATATTTTTAGTGATTAAAAAAAAGAAGCACCATTTACCTTGCAAATGCCTTGCCAGTATGATGTTGTTTTTTAACAAACTTTTAGCAGTTCTGTTTTATAATTTATGACGTCTAAAATGAGCAAATCTAGACGACAATTGTCTAAGTTTACTACATATTCCCTAAGGCACAGTGTGATCTGTGATATATATATATATATATATATATATATATATATATATATATATATATATATATATATATATATATATGATTTGCATTCCTCCCAAAAAAAAGCAGCTTACACTTTGTTTGCACTCAAAATCTGACCCAGTTTATAAACCAGCCTAAAACTCTGATATTTGCTTACATTCTGATGTAGCAACTCCAAGACAAAGTATTTTATCTCTGCATGTAAATCTTTTAGATAATAGCACAAAGATTAAAGTTGGAAAATTCAAAGTTTAAACTAGAGTCTTCTTTTCGTTTTTTTTTTTTAATCTACCCACACTTACTTAAATCAACTTCCATGCTTTTCCAGACTTTCGGGACCCTCGGCTCCATTAGTCGGAGATGTTGGAGTTGGACGTTTGTGAAGCACAATTGTTGCAGGAGGATTTTACTCTGTTATTAGACGGTACACAGCAGATGCACGCAGGGGAAACGGGGTTAGATGAGGATAAAATAACAGGTCTCTGAGCCAGAACACGGGTCTGTGATTCATGATTGATGCATTAATCCTCTAACCACTGGGTCAACTCCGGCATCAGCCTGGTAAGCTACTTTCGTGTTTTTTTTATTAAAGCAAGCTCCGTCATTGCTTTTATGCCATGATGGACCGTTGCAGTAGTTGTATAACACAGCAGTTACCACGTTTTATGTGATTATAACACAATACTTGGATCTCTGCTGCGGATCCTTCTTCCTTCTGTCTATTTCAGAGGCCGGGGACCATGTTCCGTTTCAGGAGCTCAACACAAATTTCCTTCAAAAGGGTCAAAATCATGTTTTATACAAACTCATTTCACGCAGAGTGATAGTTGAAAACCCAACATTATGATTTTTCAAAATTTGTGAATTCAAAATCCGTCCATTTCCACTACTCATTGGGCGAGAAGCAGGATTGAACACAATATAAGACCAATTAAAAAGATTATTGTTAAACAGAACACTCAGATTTCCTAATCTTTTCTGATCATTCTCTGTTGATTTAAAACAGACAAACATTTTGACCCACGTTTTAGCCTAATCTGAGATATAAGGATTTTTCAAGTCAATATACATCACAAGGTGCATATATCGATGATCTGCGCGGGCTACCCCACTTAAAAACTCGCCTATGTAGGGTCGGGTCATGTGACCCAACTCGCCTCTCTAAGTCACATGACCCATTGTAGGTCAGCTGTAACTACAAAACATATACGACACTTACCTGATTTGACACGTTTTTGGTGTAGGATCTAATCTAGACGGGTGAATGTGGACTTTTCAATCTGCTGGTCCAAAGTGGTTTGCTATCAGATACCAAAACACGGAGGGAGACTGTTTAATGCGACACTGCAGTGTTGCTAGTGACCTACAGGGGCACTAGACCTGGAAGATACAGGTCTAGTGCCCCTAGTGGCTAAATGTTACACTGTGCTGCTTTAAATGATGGAGAATGAGCTGGCAAGTAAGCAGTCTCATGATCTTTTAGGCCAAAATGTGGGCCTAACATAATTTTTCAATAAATGTGTTTTGTTATTGGCCTCAAACGGTCACAGAGTGGAGCTTTATCCAAGCACATGGTAGAAAGAGATGATGCCGTGGTAGCTGCAGTCTTCAGATGACAGTGATGCAAAGCTCATTAAAGTTTTTCTTTCTTATCCTCTTTTATTAAGTCCGTATACCGTACAGGACATAGACATTGTTTTCAGTAGGCCAATATATTCTGGTTTAGAAACGTTCTTATATTATTTGTCTTGTGTGATACTCACACGTTTAATGCGCTGAATGCAAACATATAGAAAGAAAGTTAAGTGGAAAGAAAAACTGTGGTAGACAACAGTGCAGTCGTGATGGGTCTGTGAAGCAAAGAACAACATAGGATCAACATTTAGGCTTTTAAGATCCTTTTTAATGTGTTTCATGTCATACTCCAGTTTTCAGAGGAATCTTACTTTTGATCTTTCACTAGTTGTAAACTGTAGGTATCAAAATTACCGGATATAAACCTTTTTAATATATCACCGTGTGTGAATACATGGGTTTTAACTTTTTGAATTAAAAAAATGAAACGCAAACTTTTTGATGTTCTCCCTGTTTATAACGAATCGCTTTTTAACTATGTAAACCAACCTCTTCTTGTCCTCCCTTGAACTTTCTTCTTTTGCCGTATGCCACTCTGTCAAACAGCTGTTATGTCATCCATCCATCCACACACACACACACACAAACACATACACACTTTTAAATGTTTAAATGTACCAGCCAAGACCCGAGCCGCCAAGCACGGAGGTCCTCCTAATGGATCACCACAGATTCAACACAACGTGCCACTGTGTGTACGTGATGTGTTTGCCTTAAATGTCCTTGATCTGAGGCAGTGATACCGGAAAGCTGCATGTGTGTGTGTGTGTGTTTGTGTTTGTGTGTGTGTGTGTGTGTGTGTGTGGTACCCTTTGTAATGTAATACAGGTTCTGAAATGTTTCACTAATCTTCACCAGCCCGGTCCCTCTTTCTCAACCCTCTTCACCTACATGCCTGCTCCGCTCCTCAATATTATTCTTGCTTCCAAAAGAGGAAAGCAGAAGAAAACACACACACACACACACACACACACACACACACACACACACACACACAAGCTCACACATATACAAAACATGGGAGCCAGCCAGCCGAAATAATACATCTTGACATCTGTGCCTGCATACTGCTCGAGGGAGAGATCAGGCAGAGAGTAAGTGGAAAGAAGAGAGGCTGAGTATGAAGGGGAGGATGATGGACAGGGGAAAGCATTGGGGGCAGTTATATACCGTTTGTGCATGTGTTGGAAATGTTCACTTCGCGTGTGTGTTTGTGTGGAGACTGATGACAAGTGGTGTTTGTTTAGCTCTTCTGTGATTAGAGCCGCCTGCAGAAAGCGAGGCGCTCCGGGTCGGGTGTGCGCGCACGCTCATCCTGCAGACATGTGGGCGTGTTTGCACTCTGTATATCCCAGTCTACCTTTAGCATAAACCTGTTTACAGATGTGCCTTATAATCTCATTTGCACCTCAGAAGCATGTCTCGAGGTGAGTGCATGGGTGTAACATCTGTGTTGCAGTCTGTTTGCATCGCCTCCCTGAAACGTGTGTGTGTGGCTTAGTTTGTATTTTTTTTACTGTTTAATCTCCCTCCAGCCCCGTTTGCTTAAGTTAAATCATCCACTGATGTCTGGTTTAACACGGGACTGGAAAAACCTGCTCTCATTAGCGTTTGTTTGCATTCTCGCCTGTTTGATGGGAAGTTTATTTCGCCTGACTGCCGAAAGAAAAGCGTCTCTTTGTGTGTCAACGCGAGTTCAGCGAACTTCGTCGGCCCGATAAGATCATTCTCGCACCGTGGAAACGAGAGTCAGGTCTGACGGGGTGGTTGAAAAACGAGAGGATAGAATAAACCGGTGCAGCAAGTATAACAAATAAAAAACGTTATTGCGTCGTTACATGCCAAAACTATGTTTAAAAGATAATAACTGATTATAGGTTGTGGCGTAATTAACCCCTTAAAGCCTGATGGCCTGAAGCGCCGTACACTGGCCCCTGTACTTACATGCTTCAAATAATTTTGACAAACCATCAAAATAGTGGTATTATTACAGTGATAAATTGCAGGATTTGTTTTACACATTAATCTTTACTAAATAATACTATTGTTATTGTTACTTGTTAATTATACTGGTATTTGTATAATAGAAATAATTGTGGTAATTATAACTGAGGCGGATTCACTGTCAGTAAATGAGAGAAAAACGGTGTTTTATACAGTAAATAGTGCATGTTGTGAACTGTACTTCTTCCAGTTTATTCCAGACTTAAATTAAGTTATAAATGTATAGTTGTTTTATTTTGCCACTTAAAGTAGATATTAAATCAAGGAAGTACATTAAATAGCAACTTAAGGGTCTTAACAGACTGTATTGCCAGCCGTCTGGAGGTGGAGGGTGGAGCACTCAGTCTCATTCTTCTCCGTTCCAGGTGGTTTCAACTTTTTAAACACTGCTCCCACTGTAGATATGAGGAAATTTAGTGATTTCCTTGTCGCCGTTTCCCGATTTCTAAAGATAATCACGCTCCTGGCTTTACTGGAATGGCACGTTTTATTATTTTGCCCTCAACGCAATCTGATTAAATGTTCCTATTAAAATGTAGGTTTATCAAAATGTTGAGCTGCATTTAATTTACATGAATTGTTCAGGTGACTTTGGGAATTTGTTTCCTAACTTTGGGATTTTTCTTCTGTTCTTTTTTTTTTTTGTCCCGCCCGCTTAATGTTCCTCAAATTAATGGGCGAACCTTTCAAAATCTTTGAGCCAGAGATTATGCTACTGCAATTAGATAATTGAATGTAATCAATCAAAAAGTAATAATAATTTAACAAGGCGATGGGCAGCACACTTTATTTCTTTGAATTTTTTTTTTCCTCATCAGTCCGGCTTGAAGCTTGTCAGTAATAAAAAGTGAATAAATTAAAGAATGTACAGTGACAAAATGGACAACAACGATAATTTAGATTGTTTAATACTATTATAAAGATAAACGTTGGGATAGCCAGTTCCTGATTAATGAAGATCAAGACACGGCTGCCATATCTAATGTTATGCTTTCTTGTCTTTCCCATTGTTTAATATCAATGATTTACTTGGATTACCAATTTTAAAAGTTACTGGAAACTTTAATAAAGTAAAGTAGGAATCAAAAAACGGCTTCATTTTTATTTATTTTAAACGAATAGTTTGAGACTCCACTGAGGGTGCTGTTATGAATAATTATTTCTCTCCACTGAATAAATTAACCACTTTCTGTGTGAATTTATGCTGCTGATAAAATCTTCATTTATCTGAACGATGCTCACTCATCTGTACCAGAAGGATGCTGAATGTCCTTACATGAAAACCTTTAGAAAACTCTCCATTAACTGATTCTAGTTGTTGACTCCCGGCGGTGAACTCTGCCGGGCTGAACACCACTGGGCTTCTTGTTTACCTGGTAGCCAAAGGAGCAGAGGCGTTCTTCTTTTCTGACGCTACTTTTGAGGTTGAAGGTAAAAGAGCAACTTTAACAGCATCCAAGCTGTGAAGACAGAGGGTGACAGACGTGTAAAACGACGGAGGGAAAAGAGATTTTCCCACTGTAAAAGTCAAACTTTTAACAGGGTCAAGTGCGCACTTTTGGTGTAAAAAGCCTCAAAATAGCAAGAGCCAATTCATATTTTAAAAAGTGCCATACACAAGCAGCAGTGACGGCGGTAATGTGAAGCTTTGGAGTTCCTGTAGGATCACACAAGCCCACTCGTTTTACCCCTAAGGACTTCCGGGAGCTCTTTAAAGGTTTCCTCTTTGTTTTGCCGCCCAAAAAAAAAAAAAAAAAAAAAAAAAAAAAAAAACAGCAGATGGCTGATATCTCCACCCCCAAAACTGGCTGAGAAAATCTCACAAAACAAGATGTGCTCATACGGTGAAAAGAAAAACAAAATAGAGCAAACGTGAGTGGCCCCTGTGCGTTCTCTCAGAGGTGCGCTTAACTAAAAATACCATCTCCACAGGAGGAGAGCAGAAAACATCCCTGCAAACAGGGCCGAATCATGTCACAGCTTCGTAAAATAAACTCACCCTTAAATAATCTGTGATTAATAAGCGCCTGTGCCACACTGGCGACCCCCTGTTTTTGTTTTTTTTTGTCTCCTTCGAGGCAGCGCCAAAACTTCTTCGATTACTTTTGAGCGGTAATCCGTTTAAAACCGGCTCGCTCCAAATACAGTAAATCTGTCCCGCTGCTCTAATCTTCGATTCATCACACGTCTCCTAATCACGCTCCAGAAATAACAAACCTGGAATTGCTTAAGTCTCTTCCTTTTTCCGACAAAAAAAAAAAAAAAAAACTAATAATAATAATTAAAGTCGAGCCAAACTCAATCAAAAAGGTTTTTTACGGTGCAAACATGAATCACAGAGGACTCACAAACCGGCACAGTTTGCGGCGTTTCACTGGAATAAAATAAAAACACGAACACTCTAGTTTTAATTAAACCTGCTTGTGATTTAAAATGGAGCCACAATAATGCAGGAGAGCTCTCTCTCTATCTCTCTCTCTCTCTCTCTCTCTCCCTCTCTGGCCAAGGTCAGGACAGTGAAAGCAGGTCTTAAATCTTCAAAGAGGACAAACCTGGATAAAAAAAGTTAAGCCAATGAAAGGAGGGAGCGAGGACTCTCCATTAAACTCTCCCTTTCCTCCCAGGCGGCTGGTTTCCAGAGCAGAACTGTTGCTACAGATGAGGTAAGAAGCTATTTGCCACAACAGGGCCCTCTTCTCTCGCAGCGCCACCAAGAGAGCAGCCGAGCGAGCGAGCGAGGCTCTGAGGTGCCAATGAATTAGTTCACTGTTTTCGCTCATTATGCCGAGCTGACTGCCTCACTTTTTTCTCTGTCTTTATTTACAACCTTTTCTTCATCTTCGACTTCTCTGGCACACACACACACACACACACATACATAGAAAGAGCCAACAAAGAGTCCGCTCATTATGAGGGCATGGCGGTGTCTGAGTGTGTGTTATTCTTTGTGTGGTCGGTGTGTGTGTGAGCAGAGAGGGGAAGGATTATGGCAGCTCCAAGGCTGTGAACAGGGGCCAGGCTGGGCCTCGGCCCCGGCTGAATTAATTACTCTAATTAGCTTCTTAATTGCATATATTAAACCAGTGGTTAGTGGGGCTGGAGCAGTGGTTGGGACCTGGATTTAAAGCTGGAGCTGTGGCCCGGGTGGGTGGGTTGGGGGGGGGGGGGGGGGGGGGGGGTACGGGCGGACAAAAGGCCATTACACACATACACCAGTGTGTCCGCGCACACACACCGTCTTCAGATGGTCTGAAGTGGAGTAACGAGACCAGAAGCCTTCTTCGCGACGAGGGCGTTCAATTATCCAAACCGCCTCCCTCATCAATATATAATCAGCACATACTGCAGCAGCAGATGTGTGGTACCAATATGGACGATGAGCCACCTCCCCCCCACCACCGCCACTCAAACTCCAGTGGGAGAAGAGAGGATTCATTTTGGGACTACGGGGACGACTTGAAGACATGTTCATCTGAAACCCGGCGGCGGATCAGTCGCTCCGCGCTCTGCTCCCCGCGTCGTTCAGGATGCCCAGAGTCTGGCCCAGTGAAACACACTGCAGGCTTACAAGGACCAAGATATGTGGATCACCAGCTCCACTAACCCACTTTAATTTCCTAGAGCTTTATGGCAAAAGGGTTTTGAGCTGTGAAAATTATTTAAAAAATTACTTTAACTATTATTTTTTTTTGTGGGGCTTTTGTTCTGTTCAATGACTAGACTCATGTCTGGGTTTTTTTTTCTTCATGTAGGGCACTTTGAATCGTCTTGTTACTGAAAAGTGCTTTAGAAATAAACTTGTCTTGCCTAGAACCAGGGTCTGATATCGGTACCAGGGTCAGCTCCGTCTATTTGGGGCCTAGAGTAAATCAAGGCTGCCCCTCCCCCACCCGTAGCCACACACTGCCGGTAAGCTGGCTGAAAGCAGGTAACTATTTTTGTTCTTTACTGACAACAAAGACAAATTTGAACGTTTGATTCGTGGCGAGGAAAAAACTATAATCCAGTTATGCTTTTAAAACGTTTGAAACTTTCCAGCAGACCTTTCCTGAGGTTTAGAGTCCTTTTAACGAGATGCCAAAGAAAGTGGGCGGAGTCACCCTGGAGTCTCGTCCAGCTGGATGAAAGGATGATAGACGTTTACTTCACTTACAAACAAGACAGATTTGAGTTTGAACGCGTTTCTGTAAACTAAAGGAGCTCTGTCTGTCTCTTATTTTGGTAAGAACATTTTAAAAGTACAGTAAGCAAATGACGAGCAGCTATCGGAGTAGATAGCCAAACTAGTGAACACGCTGTTATCTGATTTTTGAACTTGAGTTAAGCTACGATGAACAGAGCGTCAAAAAATATTGAAAATATTTGCATGTGTCCTACTTTTTTCACTTTGCATATGTCAAAAAAAAACAACAAATGTGTGGACCTCGTGACATCGACTGCAGCAGTATGAAAAACTGTCGCTAAAATAAAGCAAGATAGCTTAAAACCTTGGTTTAACAATCTAGAGGTAAAATTACCATTAGAATCTCAAAGAGAGCGACGACTATTGAGGACCGAGTGCTAAAAGTGGAGGCTTTGAGAGCGGGGCGGAGAATGTATGGCATAACTATTGGAAAAAAAA